>NW_025747615.1:0-50580 GCF_021184085.1 Oncorhynchus gorbuscha
GGCTCTGGTCTAATGTAGTGCACTATATAGGAATAGGGCTCTGGTCTAAAGTAGTGCACTATAGGGAATAGGGCTCTGGTCTAAAGTAGTGCACTATATAGGGAATAGGGCTCTGGTCTAAAGTATGTGCACTATATAGGAATAGGGCTCTGGTCTAAAGTAGTGCACTATATAGGGAATAGGCTCTGGTCTAATGTAGTGCACTATATAGGGAATAGGGCTCTGGTCTAAAGTAGTGCACTATATAGGGAATAGGGCTCTGGTCTAATGTAGTGCACTATATAGGGAATAGGGCTCTGGTCTAATGTAGTACTATATAGGGAATAGGGCTCTGGTCTAATGTAGTGCACTATATAGGGAATAGGGCTCTGGTCTAATGTAGTGCACTATATAGGGAATAGGGCTCTGGTCTAATGTAGTGCACTATATAGGGAATAGGGCTCTGGTCTAATGTAGTGCACTATATAGGGAATAGGGCTCTGGTCTAATGTAGTGCACTATATAGGGAATAGGGCTCTGGTCTAATGTAGTGCACTATATAGGGAATAGGGCTCTGGTCTAAAGTAGTGCACTATATGTCATGCAGGTGAAAGAGGACCCAAAAGCGACTTAACAGAAACAGAGTTTATTTAAGTCCAAAACGGAATAACAGAAATCCTCTAGACTTGTAGAGGGGAAACAACTGGAGAAGCGGCCACAGACTGCAGGTCGCTTCGGGTAGGCGCAGGCCGCAGTCGACAGAGACACCTGCTCACACGCAGCATCTGACGAAGGCAAAAAAACACGACAGGACAGGGCGATACACAATCACAGCAAAAACACGACAGGACAGGGCGAAACGCAATCACAGCATGGTGAATACAATACAAGGAACCGACGGGACAGGAACGGATCACAAAGGAATAAATAGGGACTCTAATCAGGGGAAAGGATCGGGAACAGGTGTGGGAAGATTAAATGATGATTAGGGGAATAGGAACAGCTGGGAGCAGGAACGGAACGATAGAGAGAAGAGAGAGCGAGAGAGCGAGAGAGGGAGGGGAGAGAGAGGGATAGAAGGAGGGAAAGAACCAAATAAGACCAGCAGAGGGAAACGAATAGCATGGGGAGCACAGGGACAAGACATGATAATAAATGACAAACATGACAGTACCCCCCCACTCACCGAGCGCCTCCTGGCGCACTCGAGGAGGAATCCTGGCGGCAACGGAGGAAATCATCGATGAGTGAACGGTCCAGCACGTCCCGAGACGGAACCCAACTCCTCTCTCCTCAGGACCGTAACCCTCCCAATCCACTAGGTATTGGTGACCCCGCCCCGAGAACGCATGTCCATGATCTTATGTACCTTGTAAATAGGTGCGCTCTCGACAAGGACGGGAGGGGGAGGGAAGACGAACGGGGTGCGAAGAAAGGGCTTAACACAGGAGACATGGAAGACAGGATGGACGCGACGAAGATGTCGCGGAAGAAGCAGTCGCACAGCGACAGGATTGACGACCTGGGAGACACGGAACGGACCAATGAACCGCGGAGTCAACTTACGAGAAGCTGTCGTAAGAGGAAGGTTGCGAGTGGAAAGCCACACTCTCTGGCCGCAACAATACCTTGGACTCTTAATCCTGCGTTTATTGGCGGCTCTCACCGTCTGTGCCCTGTAACGGCAAAGTGCAGACCTCACCCTCCTCCAGGTGCGCTCACAACGTTGGACAAACGCTTGAGCGGAGGAACGCTGGACTCGGCAAGCTGGGATGAGAACAGAGGAGGCTGGTAACCCAGACTACTCTGAAACGGAGATAACCCGGTAGCAGACGAAGGAAGCGAATTGTGAGCGTATTCTGCCCAGGGGAGCTGTTCTGCCCAAGACGCAGGGTTTCTGAAAGAAAGGCTGCGTAGTATGCGACCAATCGTCTGATTGGCCCTCTCTGCTTGACCGTTAGACTGGGGATGAAACCCGGAAGAGAGACTGACGGACGCACCAATCAAACGACAGAACTCCCCTCCAAAACTGTGACGTGAATTGCGGGCCTCTGTCTGAAACGGCGTCTAACGGGAGGCCATGAATTCTGAATACATTCTCAATAATGATTTGTGCCGTCTCCCTTAGCGGAAGGAAGTTTAGCGAGGGAATGAAATGTGCCGCCTTAGAGAACCTATCGACAACCGTCAGAATCACAGTCTTCCCCGCAGACAAAGGCAGACCGGTAATGAAGTCTAAGGCAATGTGAGACCATGGTCGAGAAGGAATGGGGAGCGGTCTGAGACGACCGGCAGGAGGAGAGTTACCCGACTTAGTCTGCGCGCAGTCCGAACAAGCAGCCACGAAACGGCGCGTGTCACGCTCCTGAGTCGGCCACCAAAAAAGCGCTGGCGAATAGACGCAAGAGTGCCTCGAACACCGGGATGACCAGCTAACTTGGCAGAGTGAGCCCACTGAAGAACAGCCAGACGAGTGGAAACAGGAACGAAAAGGAGGTTACTAGGACAAGCGCGGCGACGCAGTGTGCGTGAGTGCTTGCTTAACCTGTCTTTCAATTCCCCAGACTGTTAACCCGACAACACGCCCATAAGGAAGAATCCCTCGGGATCAGTAGAAGCCACAGAAGAACTAAACAGACGGGATAAGGCATCAGGCTTGGTGTTCTTGCTACCCGGACGGTAAGAAATCACAAACTCGAAACGAGCGAAAAACAACGCCCAACGAGCTTGACGGGCATTAAGTCGTTTGGCAGAACGGATGTACTCAAGGTTCTTATGGTCTGTCCAAACGACAAAAGGAACGGTCGCCCCCTCCAACCACTGTCGCCATTCGCCTAGGGCTAAGCGGATGGCGAGCAGTTCACGGTTACCCACATCATAGTTGCGCTCCAGATGGCGACAGGCGATGAGAAAAATAAGCGCAAGGATGAACCTTATCGTCAGACTGGAAGCGCTGGGATAGGATGGCTCCCACGCCTACCTCTGAAGCGTCAACCTCGACAATGAATTGTCTAGTGACGTCAGGAGTAACGAGGATAGGAGCGGACGTAAAACGTTCTTTTAGAAGATCAAAAGCTCCCTGGGCGGAACCGGACCACTTAAAACACGTCTTGACAGAAGTAAGAGCTGTGAGAGGGGCAGCAACTTGACCGAAATTACGAATGAAACGCCGATAGAAATTAGCGAAACCTAAAAAGCGCTGCAACTCGACACGTGACCTTGGAACGGGCCAATCACTGACAGCTTGGACCTTAGCGGAATCCATCTGAATGCCTTCAGCGGAAATAACGGAACCGAGAAAAGTAACGGAGGAGACATGAAAAGAGCACTTCTCAGCCTTTACGTAGAGACAATTCTCTAAAAAGGCGCTGTAGAACACGTCGAACGTGCTGAACATGAATCTCGAGTGACGGAGAAAAAATCAGGATATCGTCAAGATAGACAAAAACAAAAATGTTCAGCATGTCTCTCAGAACATCATTAACTAATGCCTGAAAACAGCTGGCGCATTGGCGAGACCGAACGGCAGAACCCGGTACTCAAAATGCCCTAACGGAGTGTTAAACGCCGTTTTCCACTCGTCCCCCTCTCTGATGCGCACGAGATGGTAAGCGTTACGAAGGTCCAACTTAGTAAAGCACCTGGCTCCCTGCAGAATCTCGAAGGCTGATGACATAAGGGGGAAGCGGATAACGATTCTTAACCGTTATGTCATTCAGCCTCGATAATCCACGCAGGGGCGCAGAGTACCGTCCTTTTTTAACAAAAAGAACCCCGCCCCCGGCCGGAGAAGAAGAAGGCACTATGGTACCGGCGTCAAGAGACACAGACAAATAATCCTCGAGAGCCTTACGTTCGGGAGCCGACAGAGAGTATAGTCTACCTCGAGGAGGAGTGGTCCCCGGAAGGAGATCAATACTACAATCATACGACCGGTGAGGAGGAAGGGAGTTGGCTCGGGACCGACTGAAGACCGTGCGCAGATCATGATATTCCTCCGGCACTCCTGTCAAATCGCCAGGTTCCTCCTGAGAAGTAGGGACAGAAGAAACGGGAGGGATGGCAGACATTAAACACTTCACATGACAAGAAACGTTCCAGGATAGGATAGAATTACTAGACCAATTAATAGAAGGATTATGACATACGAGCCAGGGATGACCCAAAACAACAGGTGTAAACGGTGAACGGAAAATCAAAAAAGAAATAGTCTCACTGTGGTTACCAGATACTGTGAGAGTTAAAGGTAGTGTCTCAAATTTGATACAGGGAAGATGACTACCATCTAAGGCAAACATGGGCGTAGGCCTGTCTAACGGTCTGAAAGGAATGTTATGTTTCCGAGCCCATGCTTCGTCCATGAAACAACCCTCAGCCCCAGAGTCAATCAAAGCACTGCATGTAGCACCCGAACCGGTCCAGCGTAGATGGACCGACATAGTAGTACAAGATCTAGATGAAGGGACCTGAGTAGTAGCGCTCACCAGTAGCCCTCCGCTTACTGATGGGCTCTGGCCTCTTACTGGACATGAATTAACAAAATGTCCAGCAACTCCGCAATAGAGGCACAGGCGGTTGGTGATCCTCCATTCCCTCTCCTTATTCGAGATGCGAATCCCTCCCAGCTGCATGGGCTCAGTCTCAAAGCCAGAGGAGGGAGATGGTTGCGATGCGGAGCAGGGAAACACCGTTGATGCGAGCTCTCTTCCACGAGCCCGGTGACGAAGATCTACCCGTCGTTCTATGCGGATGGCGAGAGCAATCAAAGAGTCCACATCTGAAGGAACCTCCCGGGAGAGAATCTCATCCTTAACCACTGCGTGGAGTCCCTCCAGAAAACGAGCGAGCAGCGCCGGCTCGTTCCACTCACTAGAGGCAGCAAGAGTGCGAAACTCAATAGAATAATCCGTTATGGACCGTTCACCTTGGCATAAGGAAGCCAGGGCCCTAGAAGCCTCCCTACCAAAAACTGAACGGTCAAAAACCCGAATCATCTCCTCTTTAAAGTTCTGGAACTTGTTAGAGCAATCAGCCCTTGCCTCCCAGATAGCTGTGCCCCATTCTCGAGCCCGGCCAGTAAGGAGTGAAATGACGTAAGCAACCCTCGAGCTCTCTCTAGAGTATGTGTTGGGTTGGAGAGAGAACACAATCTCACACTGCGTGAGAAAGGAGCGGCACTCAGTGGGCTGCCCGGAGTAGCAAGGTGGGTTATTAACCCTAGGTTCTGGAGGCTCGGCAGGCCAGGAAGTAACAGGTGGCACGAGACGTGGAGACTCTGGAACTGTCCAGAGAGGTCGGAAACCTGAGCGGCCAGGTTCTCCACGGCATGGCGAGCAGCAGACAATTCCTGCTCGTGTCTGCCGAGCATGGCTCCTTGGATCTTGACGGCAGTGTAACGAGCGTCTGAAGTCGCTGGGTCCATTCCTTGGTCGGTTCCTTCTGTCATGCAGGTGAAAGAGGACCCAAAAGCGACTTAACAGAAACAGAGTTTATTTAAGTCCAAACAGGGAATAACAGAAATCCTCTAGTCTGTAGAGGGGAATAACTGAGAAGCGGCCACAGACTGCAGGTCGCCCGGGTAGGCGCAGGCCGTAGTAGACAGAGACACCTGCTCACACGCAGCATCTGATGAAGGCAAAATAACACGACAGGACAGGGCGATACACAATCACAGCAAAAACACGACAGGACAGGGCGAAACGCAATCACAGCATGGTGAATACTAAACAAGGAACCGACGGGACAGGAACGGAACACAAAGGAATAAATAGGGACTCTAATCAGGGGAAAGGATCGGGAACAGGTGTGGGAAGACTAAATGATGATTAGGGGAATAGGAACAGCTGGGAGCAGGAACGGAACGATAGAGAGAAGAGAGAGCGAGAGAGTGAGAGGGGGAGGGGGAGAGAGAGGGATAGAAAGAGGGAAAGAACCCAATAAGACCAGCAGAGGGAAACGAACAGAATGGGGAGCACAGGGACAAGACATGATAATAACTGACAAACATGACAGAGAGATCAGGGTCCAGAGTAACGCCGAGGTCCTTCACAGTTTTATTTGAGACGACTGTACAACCATTAAGATTAATTGTCAGATTCAACAGAAGATCTCTTTGTTTCTTGGGACCTAGAACAAGCATCTCTGTTTTGTCCGAGTTTAATAATAGAAAGTTTGCAGCCATCCACTTCCTTATGTCTGAAACACATGCTTCTAGCGAGGGCAATTTTGGGGCTTCACCATGTTTCATTGAAATGTACAGCTGTGTGTCATCCGCATAGCAGTGAAAGTTTACATTATGTTTTCGAATAACATCCCCAAGAGGTAAAATATATAGTGAAAACAATAGTGGTCCTAAAACAGAACCTTGAGGAACACCGAAATTTACAGTTGATTTGTCAGAGGACAAACCATTCACAGAGACAAACTGATATATTTCCGACAGATAAGATCTAAACCAGGCCAGAACTTGTCCGTGTAGACCAATTTGGGTTTCCAATCTCTCCAAAAGAATGTGGTGATCGATGGTATCAAAAGCAGCACTAAGATCCTACCATTTTTTAAGGACCTTTCTTCTCTTTTTAACCACCGATCATAGAAACATGCAGTTTGCACATACAGTGGGGCCTGAAATGATTGACATCCTTGATAAAGATGAGCAATAATGATTGTTTAAAATAAATAATTCAAATACTGAGCTATATTTAATGCTAAAAAGAAAAGGGATTTTTTTTATATATACTAATACAATTGCTCAGAGAAAGAGATTTTGTTTAACAAGTCATCTTTTTTTCTCTCAAATTGGTACGGTTTAAAACTATTGACACCCCTAAAGATTATTATAAATAATGTGGTCAAAAGTTTAGTATTTTGTCCCATTCTCCCAAGACATGTTCAACTCCCCTGTTATTGGTCATGGTGAGAGATTAACATGTCTTGGGGGTATGATATATAATGCTAACCTCCCCTGGTATTGTAATGGTGAGAGATTAACATGTCTTGGGGGTATGATATATAATGCCATCCTCCCCTGGTATTGTAATGGTGAGAGGTTAGCATGTCTTGGGGGTATGATATAAAATGCCATCCTCCCCTGTTATTGTAATGGTGAGAGGTTAGCATGTCTTGGGGGTATGATATATAATGCTAACCTCCCCTGTTATTGTAATGGTGAGAGGTTAGCATGTCTTGGGGGTATGATATAAAATGCTAACCTCCCCTGTTATTGTAATGGTGAGAGGTTAGCATGTCTTGGGGGTATGATATATAATGCTAACCTCCCCTGTTATTGTAATGGTGAGAGGTTAACATGTCTTGAGGGTATGATATATAATGCTAACCTCCCCTGTTATTGTAATGGTGAGAGGTTAACATGTCTTGAGGGTATGATATATAATGCTAACCTCCTGTTATTGTAATGGTGAGAGGTTAGCATGTCTTGGGGGTATGATATATAATGCTAACCTCCCCTGTTATTGTAATGGTGAGAGGTTAACATGTCTTGAGGGTATGATATATAATGCTAACCTCCCCTGTTATTGTAATGGTGAGAGGTTAACATGTCTTGAGGGTATGATATATAATGCTAACCTCCCCTGTTATTGTAATGGTGAGAGGTTAGCATGTCTTGGGGGTATGATATATAATGCTAACCTCCCCTGTTATTGGTCATGTGTGTAGATTGATGAGGAAAACAATTAATTGAATCAACTTCAGAATGAGGCTGTAACGTATCAAAATGTGGAATGGGGGAAGGGGTCTGAATACTTACCGAATGCACTGTAAGTATTCAACCACCTAAGCCAAGACATGTAAGAATCACCTTTGGCAGCGATTACAGCTGTGAGCCTTTCTGGGTAAATCTCCAAGAGCTTTGCACACTTGGATTGTACAATATTTGCATATTATTATTTAAAAAGTCTTCGATCTCTGTCAAGTTGGTTGTTGATCATTGCTAGACAGACATTTTCAAGTGTTGCCATAGATTTTCAAGCCAATTTAAGTAAAAAACTGTAACTAGGCCTCTCAAGAACATTCAATCTCGTCTTGGTATGCAACTTCGGTGTATATTTGGCCTTGTGTTTTAGGTTATTGTCCAGCTGAAGGTGAATTTGTCACCCAGTGTCTGGTGGACAGCAGATTGAACCAGGTTTTCCTCTAGGATTTGACCTGTGCTTATATTCCATTTCTTTTTATCCTTAATTCTTGCCAATGACACACATACCACCATGCTTTAAAATATGAAGTGTGGTACTCAGTGATGTGTTGGATTTTTTCCAAAAGATAAAGCTTTGTATTCAGGACATAAAGTTAATTTCTTTATTAACATGTTTTGCAGTTTTACTTCAGTGTCTTTATTTCAGTGTCTTTATTTCAGTGTCTTTACTTCAGTGTTTTGTTTCAGTGTCTTTGTTTCAGTGTCTTTGTTTCAGTGTTTTCTTTCAGTGTTTTTGTTTCAGTGTCTCTTTGTTTCAATGTCTTTATTTCAGTGTCTTTACTTCAGTGTCTTTACTTCAGTGTCTTTATTTCAGTGTCTTTATTTCAGTGTTTTGTTTCAGTGTCTTTGTTTCAGTGTCTTTGTTTCAGTGTCTTTACTTCAGTGTCTTTATTTCAGTGTCTTTGTTTCAGTGTCTTTATTTCAGTGTCTTTAATTCGGTGTCTTTATTTCAGTGTCTTTACTGTAGTGTCTTTATTTCAGTGTCTTTACTGTAGTGTCTTTATTTCAGTGTCTTTACTGTAGTGTCTTTATTTCAGTGTTTTCTTTCAGTGTTTTTGTTTCAGTGTCTCTTTGTTTCAATGTCTTTATTTCAGTGTCTTTGTTTCAGTGTCTTTACTTCAGTGTCTTTATTTCAGTGTCTTTGTTTCAGTGTCTTTACTTCAGTGTCTTTATTTCAGTGTCTTTGTTTCAGTGTCTTTACTTCAGTGTCTTTATTTCAGTGTCTTTATTTCAGTGCCTCAGGAATGTATATTTTTATTCTATACAGGCTTCCTTCTTTTCACTCTGTCACTTACACTGAGTATACAAAATATTAGGAACACCTGCTCTTTCCAAGACAGACTGACCAGGTGAATCCAGGTGAAAGCTATGATCCCTTATTGATGTCTCTTGTTAAATCCACTTCAAATCTGTGTAGGTGAAGGGGAGGAGACAAGTTGGGCAAAACCTGAGTTGCTGTGTGTGTAAGTTCCAACCAACCCTGAGTTGATGTGTGTGTAAGTTCCAACCAAACCTGAGTTGATGTGTGTGTGAGTTCCAACCAAACCTGAGTTGATGTGCGTGTGAGTTCCAACCAAACCTGAGTTGATGTGCGTGTGAGTTCCAACCAACCCTGAGTTGATGTGTGTGTGAGTTCCAACCAAACCTGAGTTGATGTGTGTGTGAGTTCCAACCAAACCTGAGTTGCTGTGTGTGTAAGTTCCAACCAACCCTGAGTTGATGTGTGTGTGAGTTCCAACCAACCCTGAGTTGATGTGATTTGATGATGTCAATAAATAACTCTGTATGATGATGCTCATTGTCTAATGATTGTCTATTTGCGCTGCAGTACACAGTTTCCGCCAGCAGGGGTTAATGTACGCTAACAAATAGACTAGCCATGTCAAATGGACACCATGCTTCCTGTCACTTCAATAAACAGACACAGCATCTGACTTCAAACAGTAGCCTACTTATTTAGTTATTTCTTCATGTCGGCTATGAAGGGACCATCTGCAGTTGCTACAACAATTTTTGATTAAAATAAATTCACATACATTTGTATTATTTCAATTCATACATATTCACGCACACACACACGCACGCACGCACGCACACACACACACACACACACACACACTCACACACACACACACACACACACTCACACACACACACTCACACACACACTCACACACACACACACACACACACTCACACACACACACTCACACACACACTCACACACACACACACACACACACTCACACACACACACTCACACACACACACACACTCACACACACACACATACACACACACACACACACACTCACACACGCACGCACGCACGCACACACACACACACTCACACTCACACTCACACTCACACACACACACACACACACTCACACACACACACACACACACACACACACACACACACACACACACACACACACACACACACACACACACACACACACACACATACACACACACACATGTTTTATTTATTTTCCTATTTAACTAGGCAAGTCAGTTAAGAACAAATTCCTATTTACAATGACAGCCTACTCTGGCCAAACCCGCACGACCTGGGACAATTGTGCGCCGCCCTATGAGACTCCCAATCACAGCCGGTTGTGATACAGCCTGGAATCAAACCAGGGTCTGTAGGGATGCCTCTAGCACTGAGATGCAGTGCCTTAGACAGCTGCGCCGATTGGCATTTAGGGCCATTTAAGTTTAAATACATCTCTAACAAGAAGTAAATGACTTGAAGTGTAAAACGAGGTAGAAAAATGGCCTCGCTCCGAGCCCAATAATGGACTAAAGGAGACTAACGTTACCCCTGTTCTGTTTAAATGGTGAATTGTCTCTGGAGTTTATTTTTTATATTTTTTAGTTGATAGGAAAAATAAGGTTCTTATGCTTCCAAAACCGTACGGCAAGTGATGTGTATTAACGGACCAACCTCGTTATGGCACCTTGATGGAGACCACAAACTGATAAGTGATATGTATTAACGGACCAACCTCGTTATGGCACCTTGATGGAGACCACAAACTGATAAGTGATGTGTATTAACGGACCAACCTCGTTATGGCACCTTGATGGAGACCACAAACTGATAAGTGATATGTATTAACGGACCAAACCTCGTTATGACACCTTGATGGAGACCACAAACTGATAAGTGATGTGTATTAACGGACCAAACCTCGTTATGGCACCTTGATGGAGACCACAAACTGATAAGGCAGATGTATCTTTGTGATAGACACAATTATCTATATCACTGGTGAGAAGTTGTACATTGTAACATCTCAAATTGTTCACCAACAACTAGCAGTTCAGTTTAGCAAGCAATGGCCCTTGGTACCATATGTCACTGATGTGGGTAATAATTGTTTTATTGCATTTCTGCTACTTCTGTGATTGACAGAATATCTGCATCACGAAATGAACGAACATGTTTATATTGAGGACATATGGAGGCAAAAACAGTTGGGGCAAAGTATTTGTGCCGAAGTGTGAAAAACAGGAGAGTCTGTCCTCTTGACTCACCAAGATAAACGTGGTTAATTGAAGTAGATGTTATAATTACACATCTTCCACTGCAGGAAACAGTCTGGAACAAACCCTTGTTGTGGCCTTTAGAGGGCTAAGGGAAGGACTTATAGTTGTGATCTGCGGTAGACTGTTCATTAACCTTATTGTGGCCTTTAGAGGGCTAAGGGAAGGACTTATAGTTGTGATCCGCGGTAGACTGTTCATTAACCTTATTGTGGCCTTTAGAGGGCTAAGGGAAGGACTTATAGTTGTGATCCGCGGTAGACTGTTCATTAACCTTGTTGTGGCCTTTAGAGGGCTAAGGGAAGGACTTATAGTTGTGATCCGCGGTAGACTGTTCATTAACCTTATTGTGGCCTTTAGAGGGCTAAGGGAAGGACTTATAGTTGTGATCTGCGGTAGACTGTTCATTAACCTTATTGTGGCCTTTAGAGGGCTAAGGGAAGGACTTATAGTTGTGATCCGCGGTAGACTGTTCATTAACCTTATTGTGGCCTTTAGAGGGCTAAGGGAAGGGCTTATAGTTGTGATCCGCGGTAGACTGTTCATTAACCTTGTTGTGGCCTTTAGAGGGCTAAGGGAAGGACTTATAGTTGTGATCCGCGGTAGACTGTTCATTAACCTTGTTGTGGCCTTTAGAGGGCTAAGGGAAGGACTTATAGTTGTGATCCGCGGTAGACTGTTCATTAACCTTGTTGTGGCCTTTAGAGGGCTAAGGGAAGGACTTATAGTTGTGATCCGCGGTAGACTGTTCATTAACCTTATTGTGGCCTTTAGAGGGCTAAGGGAAGGACTTATAGTTGTGATCCGCGGTAGACTGTTCATTAACCTTATTGTGGCCTTTAGAGGGCTAAGGGAAGGACTTATAGTTGTGATCCGCGGTAGACTGTTCATTAACCTTATTGTGGCCTTTAGAGGGCTAAGGGAAGGACTTATAGTTGTGATCTGCGGTAGACTGTTCATTAACCTTGTTGTGGCCTTTAGAGGGCTAAGGGAAGGACTTATAGTTGTGATCCGCGGTAGACTGTTCATTAACCTTGTTGTGGCCTTTAGAGGGCTAAGGGAAGGACTTATAGTTGTGATCCGCGGTAGACTGTTCATTAACCTTATTGTGGCCTTTAGAGGGCTAAGGGAAGGGCTTATAGTTGTGATCCGCGGTAGACTGTTCATTAACCTTGTTGTGGCCTTTAGAGGGCTAAGGGAAGGACTTATAGTTGTGATCCGCGGTAGACTGTTCATTAACCTTGTTGTGGCCTTTAGAGGGCTAAGGGAAGGACTTATAGTTGTGATCCGCGGTAGACTGTTCATTAACCTTATTGTGGCCTTTAGAGGGCTAAGGGAAGGACTTATAGTTGTGATCCGCGGTAGACTGTTCATTAACCTTATTGTGGCCTTTAGAGGGCTAAGGGAAGGACTTATAGTTGTGATCCGCGGTAGACTGTTCATTAACCTTGTTGTGGCCTTTAGAGGGCTAAGGGAAGGACTTATAGTTGTGATCCGCGGTAGACTGTTCATTAACCTTGTTGTGGCCTTTAGAGGGCTAAGGGAAGGACTTATAGTTGTGATCCGCGGTAGACTGTTCATTAACCTTATTGTGGCCTTTAGAGGGCTAAGGGAAGGACTTATAGTTGTGATCCGCGGTAGACTGTTCATTAACCTTATTGTGGCCTTTAGAGGGCTAAGGGAAGGACTTATAGTTGTGATCCGCGGTAGACTGTTCATTAACCTTATTGTGGCCTTTAGAGGGCTAAGGGAAGGACTTATAGTTGTGATCCGCGGTAGACTGTTCATTAACCTTGTTGTGGCCTTTAGAGGGCTAAGGGAAGGACTTATAGTTGTGATCCGCGGTAGACTGTTCATTAACCTTATTGTGGCCTTTAGAGGGCTAAGGGAAGGACTTATAGTTGTGATCCGCGGTAGACTGTTCATTAACCTTATTGTGGCCTTTAGAGGGCTAAGGGAAGGACTTATAGTTGTGATTCGCGGTAGACTGTTCATTAACCTTGTTGTGGCCTTTAGAGGGCTAAGGGAAGGACTTATAGTTGTGATCGCGGTAGACTGTTCATTAACCTTGTTGTGGCCTTTAGAGGGCTAAGGGAAGGACTTATAGTTGTGATCCGCGGTAGACTGTTCATTAACCTTGTTGTGGCCTTTAGAGGGCTAAGGGAAGGACTTATAGTTGTGATCCGCGGTAGACTGTTCATTAACCTTGTTGTGGCCTTTAGAGGGCTAAGGGAAGGACTTATAGTTGTGATCCGCGGTAGACTGTTCATTAACCTTGTTGTGGCCTTTAGAGGGCTAAGGGAAGGACTTATAGTTGTGATCCGCGGTAGACTGTTCATTAACCTTATTGTGGCCTTTAGAGGGCTAAGGGAAGGACTTATAGTTGTGATCTGCGGTAGACTGTTCATTAACCTTATTGTGGCCTTTAGAGGGCTAAGGGAAGGACTTATAGTTGTGATCCGCGGTAGACTGTTCATTAACCTTATTGTGGCCTTTAGAGGGCTAAGGGAAGGGCTTATAGTTGTGATCCGCGGTAGACTGTTCATTAACCTTGTTGTGGCCTTTAGAGGGCTAAGGGAAGGACTTATAGTTGTGATCCGCGGTAGACTGTTCATTAACATTGTTCCACTTTTTGGATGTGAATTTAATATCTGGCCTGCTGCTTTGTTGTATCCTGCAGGAACCTGATGCAGCATCTCAGTGGTAAAGGGGGATGGGGATGTTTCTATATTTAATGTGTCTTCAGCTTTTGTATCAACCAGTGCTGTTTTCTGATTTAGGTGGAGGAGAGTCATACATGGTGGTATTTTTATTTTTTTATTTTTTTTTATTTTACCTTTATTTAACTAGGCAAGTCAGTTAAGAACACATTCTTATTTTCAATGACGGCCTGGGAACAGTGGGTTAACTGCCTGTTCAGGGGCAGAACGACAGATTTGTACCTTGTCAGCTCGGGGGTTTGAACTCGCAACCTTCCGGTTACTAGTCCAACGCTCTAACCACTAGGCTACGCTGATGGGTCCAGCCGTCTCGTTGTTCCTCAGTGCTTCCAGACACAATCGCAGCAACTGTAATGGAATGCTTGATGAATGCTGTCTCCTGACATGACGTTCCCTCCAGAGTATCTGAGCTTTGTCATTCCGAATGTCTCTGTTTTAGTGTTGACCTCCAAAACACTGCTGAGGTTAATGAGATGCCAACCAAATGAATGTGATGAGGGACAACGTTTATGATTGTGCAATGAGAGTCTTTAAGAGAGTCCGCTTTAATCCGAAAGGCAAAAATAGACGTGGTTTTTAGGGATGCTGACGGAAAAGGGGCAGCTGATGAGGGTGGTTCCACGAGAGCATTTCCCCGGCTGCTTAGTGGGGGCCATCCATTCCTCTGCAATATTTGAGGGACCTGATTGGCAAAAAATGTCTTTCTTACAACTCTCAAGGTGAGTTCCACTTTTACACCAACAAAGACACGTTTGTTTATGTCAATATGTATGACTTGAGTATTATGTATCCTTTATTTACTGTGACAGCGCGCTATGATGGCGTATACAAGCAGGTGGGCCGCATGACTGCTGTCTGTCTGCTACATGGGGGTGTAGAGACACAATATTTTCCAGAGAGGCTGTACAGGCAAGTGTCTGGCCTACAACCTCCTGTGCCAGAACTGAAAGGAAGATGACTTCAGAGAGAAGTTGAAGATACGTCACTTTATAATGCAGCTTTAATATGTTATTGACTTCTTAGTGGGTAAACTGAGCATTATGCATTTTTACACCTTTATTTATCTAGGCAAGTCAGTTAAGAACAAATTCTTATTTTCAATGATGGCCTAGGAACAGTGAGTTAACTGCCTTGGTCAGGTCGCAGAACGACAGATTTTTACTTTGTCAGCTCAGGGATTTGTTCTTGCAACCTTCTAGTGACTAGTCGAATGCTCTAACCACTAGGCTACCTGCCTCCTCTACACTCTAACCACTAGGCTACCTGCCTCCTCTACACTCTAACCACTAGGCTACCTGCAGACTCTACACTCTAACCACTAGGCTACCTGCCTCCTCTACACTCTAACCACTAGGCTACCTGCCTCCTCTACACTCTAACCACTAGGCTACCTGCCTCCTCTACACTCTAACCACTAGGCTACCTGCAGACTCTACACTCTAACCACTAGGCTACCTGCCTCCTCTACACTCTAACCACTAGGCTACCTGCCTCCTCTACACTCTAACCACTAGGCTACCTGCCTCCTCTACACTCTAACCACTAGGCTACCTGCAGACTCTACACTCTAACCACTAGGCTACCTGCCTCCTCTACACTCTAACCACTAGGCTACCTGCCTCCTCTACACTCTAACCACTAGGCTACCTGCCTCCTCTACACTCTAACCACTAGGCTACCTGCCTCCTCTACACTCTAACCACTAGGCTACCTGCAGACTCTACACTCTAACCACTAGGCTACCTGCCTCCTCTACACTCTAACCACTAGGCTACCTGCCTCCTCTACACTCTAACCACTAGGCTACCTGCCTCCTCTACACTCTAACCACTAGGCTACCTGCCTCCTTTACACTCTAACCACTAGGCTACCTGCCTCCTCTACACTCTAACCACTAGGCTACCTGCCTCCTCTACACTCTAACCACTAGGCTACCTGCCTCCTCTACACTCTAACCACTAGGCTACCTGCCTCCTCTACACTCTAACCACTAGGCTACCTGCCTCCTCTACACTCTAACCACTAGGCTACCTGCCTCCTCTAAACTCTAACCACTAGGCTACCTGCCTCCTCTACACTCTAACCACTAGGCTACCTGCCTCCTCTACACTCTAACCACTAGGCTACCTGCCTCCTCTACACTCTAACCACTAGGCTACCTGCAGACTCTACACTCTAACCACTAGGCTACCTGCCGCCCCTAGTGTATGTCAAGGGGCTATAATGTTACAATATGTGCAATGTTACCATAAATACAATTTACAGTAAATATGGACATTTCATTTAAATGTGTTATGGCCCTAAAAACAGACACGGTAGTTGCTACACGTTGAAGCCGTTTTGCCTGACGTCAAACATTAACAAAAGTGTCCGATTGAAGTGTGTGAAAAAATGGGAATGGGAACCCTATTCCTTTGAAGCAGTACTATATCGTACTGGGTATATGCCTGACGGTGCTAGTTTACCCTAATAGGCTTCAATGGGATGTTAATATTCTGAAAACGAAGTGAACGTGCACATTAAAGTCTACTCTGTTCGAACGTTGATATGTTCTAGATGTTAGCAAAGGTTTTACAAGGTTGTCACTGGCCAAATTTGCTTTATGTGAGCTTTTCAGTGTCTTCGTGCTAATCGAGAGGTAGCACGGCTAACGCTAGCATTGAAATGACAGACAGTCAGGCTGAAGAAGTTGCCTACCTTCAACTGTTGTTTTTCTTAAATACAACAACAAAAAACAAGGCTTTGGGCTAAAAACGGAACTCAAAAACACGTCCTGCTTCAGTACTAGCCTATTAGTCACATTTAGGTAGCTTGTTCAAAACAGTCAACTACAACTAGCAGGATTATGAACAGGATGTTTTGGAGTATCTCCAATGTATAATCTATGTATGCCTGTGTAACAGTATAACTTTAGACCGTCCCCGCCCATACCCGGGCGCGAACCAGGGACCCTCTGCACACATCAACAACAGTCACCCACGAGGCATCGTCCCACAAAAACCGCGGCCCTTGCAGAGCAAGGGGAACTACTACTTCAAGGTCTCAGAGCAAGTCACGTCACCGATTGAAAACGCTATTTAGCGGGCACCGCTAACTAAGCTAGCCGTTTCACATCCGTTACACCTGGCGCTGCATTCAAGTAACAATCTTGCTAGTATGTAATTTACCTCGGTAGTATTAACATAGTCCAATGTGTTTCCGTGGCTGTTATGGTTGACATGTTTTTTCAGCAGGGCTCTTAATAAAACACAAGACTGCGCTGTTCACTGCGGCTAGTAGTATGAGGCTAATTATATGATATAATATGGCTGGGGTTCGAGGCTACCGATGTTAGCGAAATTAGCTAGCCAGTATCTGACTTAGTCCATGCTAACCACTGCTGATCCTGGTGCTAGATTAATGTTAGCTGAATTGTATAGCCAGTGATGATAAACAGATCTTTCCACTGTAAACTTTATGATTAAGTAACAACAAATTTCAAAGACAAAAGTTAGCGTGTATATTTAGCAGCTGTAGGTGTTCATTTGAAGTGTGCAGGACGGCTTGCAGCCGTTTATTTAGCACATGTTGGATCGCCTGCAAGCACATTTGCACGTGTAGGCGTTAACTTAACGCGTGCATTTAGCGCCAGCACCTGCTTACTTTAAATTTCACCCGCATCCCACTCTGAGGAGGTGTAGCAATACAACTTTAGACCGTCCCCTCGCCCATACCCGGGCGCGAACCAGGGACCCTCTGCACACACCAACAGTCACCCTCGAAGCATCGTTACCCATCGCTCCACAAAAGCAGCGGCCCTTGCAGAGCAAGGGGAACTACTACTCAGAGTGACGTCACCGATTGAAACGCTGGCGCACACCGCTAACCATTTCACATCTGTTACAGAGGCAGGCTCTGATATTCTGGGTGACACGTTGGTTGCTCTTAGATGCACCTATCGACATTTTTCCCCTCACAAACTTTATATTCATACGAGTTATTTTAGCCAACGACATTTGATACATTAGTTTAGAAGTTGAGCTTTGAGTTTATTTATTTTTAGCTTACAACACAGTCAGAAAGATAAGCTTTATTGGCAGAATTTAATTGATGGTAGGCTAATAGGCTACTATCCTGGAGCTGAGCAGGGAAATCACCAAATCTGAAGGCAGGTAACACTTTTTAAAGAAGTCTAGGTTTGAGTGAAACAACTGTCTGTCTTTCATTCCATGCCAATGTTTGCTTATGTGTCGCAGCCAACAAGGAAATGTGCCAGTTTATTTTGCAGCCAATACGGAAATATGCAAACCGAGAAGTTTAGTATTAAATCGTTATTTAAATAATTAAGTTGCTTTAGTCAATTCATCTTGGCTGTAAGGCTTCGGAGACTGGCTTGAGCCATATTGCACAGTAGCCCAAATGTAGGTTTGTTTTTTTTCACGCCCTTTCAAGAGCGCATAGATTCTCGATTATTCGCTCTTGCCGGCTGGTCCTTTTTAGTGGAGAGTGTGGTTCTGGAAATGTAGGCTGCACACAGCAATGATAATACTTGCTGATACATGAGCATTAAAGATTACATGACTCATTACTTACATGTTTAAGAAGGTGAACTAAGACCGGGATAATTAAAGGCTCTGTTCTGGGGGTGTATTCACTAGGAAGTAAACGGGGAGGGACCTCAAATCAAATTTATTTATATAGCCCTTCGTACATCAGCTGATATCTCAAAGTGCTGTACAGAAACCCAGCCTAAACCCCCAAACAGCAAGCAATGCAGGTGTAGAAGCACGGTGGCTAGGAAAAACTCCCTAGATAGGCCAAAACCTAGGAAGAAACCTAGAGAGGAACCAGGCTATGTGGGGTGGCCAGTCCTCTTCTGGCTGTGCCGGGTGGGTATTATAACAGAACACGGCCAAGATGTTCAAATGTTCATAAATGACCAGCATGGTCCAATAATAATAAGGCAAAACAGTTGAAACTGGAGCAGCAGCACGGCCAGGTGGACTGGGGACAGCAAGGGGTCATCATGTCAGGTAGTCCTGAGGCATGGTCCTAGGGCTCAGGTCCTCCGAGAGAGAGAAAGAAAGAGAGAATTAGAGAGAGCACACTTAAATTCACACAGGACACTGAATAGGACAGGAGAAGTACTCCAGATATAACAAACTGACCCTAGCCCCCCGACAAACAACTGCAGCATAAATACTGGAGGCTGAGACAGGAGGGGTCAGGAGACACTGTGGCCCCATCTGAGGACAACCCAAACAGGGCCAAACAGGAAGGATATAACCCCACCCACTTTACCAAAGCACAGCCCCCACACCACTAGAGGGATATCTTCAACCACCATCTTACCATCCTGAGACAAGGCCGAGTATAGCCCACAAAGATCTACCTGAATTTGTCCAATAGAAACTCTCATTTTCATTGCTGAATGTTTTCCATTGTGAAACGTTTTGCAGCTGTTTGCTACGGTGTGCACTAATTATTATCACCCCAGGTAAATGACCTGCTTGAATTTCTCACATTAAACCAAATAATACAAGTGGACATTATGGAGAGTCTGTGTGGTCACTAGTGGAACCAGGGCAGGGAGGGATAAGGGATTGAAGGTATAGGCCTAAACTTCACATGGCTACTCACATTGTTAAATAGAGAGTACGAATAACCAGATTGTATGTACTGTGTCACGCCTTGGTCATTGTATCTTGTGTTTTTGTTATATGTTTGGGTAGGCCAGGGTGTGACATGGGTTTATATGTTGTATTTCGTATTGGAGTTTGTATTAATTAGGAGTGTATTTAGTAGGGGTGTGTCTAGTTAGGCTTGGCTGCCTGAGGCGATTCCTAATTGGAGTCAGCTGATTCTCGTTGTCTCGGATTGGGAACCGTATTTAGGCAGCCTGAGTGCGCGTTGTATTTCGTGGGCGATTGTACCTGTCTTTGTGTTAGTCACCAGATAGGCTGTAATTAGTTTCACTAGTTTGTTGTTTTGTATTCTCAGTTATTTCATGTACAGCATTTTCTTCATTAAAAGTCATGAGTAACCTACACGCTGCATTTCGGTCTGACTCACTTCAAACAACAGATGAATATCATTACAGAATCGCCCACCACGATTCACAGACCGAGCAGCGTGTGAACTGGCAGGATCTAAAGGAGGACGTTATGGACGGCAGAAGCAAGGAGTATACTACGTGGGAAGAAATCGACAGGTGGGCGGCCGACGCAGAGCAATGCGAGGAGGGCTACAGGCGAATCGAATCAACGAAAAAGACACGCCGGAAAACGGAGAGGCGCTGGTTTAAACAGGCAGCGACAGCTGGAGCAGCAAAGGGAGGATGAATTATTTGGAGAATGGACATGGGAAGACGTGTTGGATGGTAAAGGTTGTTACACTTGGGAGGAGATATTGGCCGGAAGAGATCGCCTCCCATGGGAACAAGTGGAGGCACTAAGGAGAGCAGAGGCAGCGGGAGATAGGAGCCGACGATACGAGGGAACACGGTTGGCAAGGAAACCGGAAAAACAGCCCAAAAAAATTATTGGGGGGGAGCTAGAAGGGAGAATAGTTATGCCAGGTAGGAGACCTGCGCATACTCCCTGTGCTCACCGTTGGGCTAGAGAGACCGGGCAGGCACCGTGTTATGCTATGGAGCGCACTGTGTTTTCAGTGCGGGAGCATAGCCCGGTGAGGCACATACCAGCTCTTCCTATTGGCCGGGCTAGAGTGGGCATCGAGCCAGGTAAACTTGGGCAGGCTCGGTGCTCAAGAGCTCCAGTGCGCCTGCACGGTCCGGTCTATCCAGAGCCACCTCTACACACCAGTCCTCCGGTAGCAGCTCCCCGCACCAGGCTTCCTGTGCGTGTCCTCGCGCCAGTACCACCAGTTCCAGCACCACGCACCAGGCCTCCAGTGCGCCTCGTCTGTTCAGCGCAGCCAGTGCTTTTCTCCCCTCCTGTGCTATCGGAGTCTCCTGTCTGCCCAGCGCCGCCAGTCGGCCCAGCGTCACCAGTCTGCCAGGATCCACCAGAAGTGCCAGTCTGCCAGGATCCGCCAGAAGTGCCAGTCTACCAAGATCTTCTAGATCGGCCAGACAACCTTAATCATCCAGGTCCACCAGCCAGCCAGGATTTACCGGAGCCTACTACCTGCCTGAGCTTCCTCTCAGTACTGAGCTTCCTCTCAGTACTAGGCTCCCTCTCTGTACTGGGCTCCCTCTCAGTACCGAGCTTCCTCTCAGTACCGGGCTTCCCCTCAGTACCGGGCTTCCCCTCAGTACCGGGCTTCCCCTCAGTACCGGGCTTCCCCTCAGTACCGGGCTGCTTCGGTCCCGGGCTGCCCCTCTGTCCCGGGCTGCCCCTCTGTCCCGGGCTGCCCCGCTGTCCTGAGTTGTCCCTCTATCCTGAGTTACCCCTCTATCCTGAGTTGCCCCTCTATCCTGAGTTGCCCCTCTATCCTGAGTTGCCCCTCTATCCTGAGTTGCCCCTCTGTCCTGAGCTGCCCCTCTGTCCCGAGCTGCCCCTCTGTCCCGAGCTGCCCCTCTGTCCCGAGCTGCCCCTCTGTCCCGAACTGCCCCTCTGTCCCGAGCTGCCCCTCAGTTATGTGGGGATCAGGGTGAGGACTATTAGGCCATGGTCGGCGGAGAAGGTGGATTATCCTAGGACGCGAAGGGGAGGAACTAGGACATTTATGGAGTGGGGTCCACGTCCCGAGCCAGAACCGCCACCATGGACAGACGCCCACCCGGACCCTCCCTATGCTCTTGAGGTGCGTCCCGGAGTCCGCACCTTGGGGGGGGGGGGTTCTGTCACGCCTTGGTCATTGTATCTTGTGTTTTTGTTATATGTTTGGGTAGGCCAGGGTGTGACATGGGTTTATATGTTGTATTTCGTATTGGAGTTGTATTAATTGTATTAATTAGGAGTGTATTTAGTAGGGGTGTGTCTAGTTAGGCTTGGCTGCCTGAGGCGATTCCTAATTGGAGTCAGCTGATTCTCGTTGTCTCGGATTGGGAACCGTATTTAGGTAGCCTGAGTGCGCGTTGTATTTCGTGGGCGATTGTACCTGTCTTAGTGTTAGTCACCAGATAGGCTGTAATTAGTTTCACTAGTTTGTTGTTTTGTATTCTCAGTTATTTCATGTACCGTATTATCTTTATCAAAAGTCATGAGTAACCTACACGCTGCATTTCGGTCTGACTCACTTCAAACAACAGACGAATATCATTACATACTGACAGTGTTGTAACTACTTTGCCGATATGAAACAGACAATCCTAATACCAGTCGAAAATATGAAATTCCTAGTTTATACTTCAAAACCAACTTTACATAGGTTTTAAAAATAGGTTATATTTGAGTAGAAATTTCAGTAAGGCATTGTTGGCAGACTAGATGGATGCAGTTCAATGCATGATTTGTATAATTCAACATCACATTTCTTGGTAGTCCATACACATATTGCTATCAGGTAAATCACAGCTGGCCTGGTACATTGGGGAAGCACAGTGTTGTGAAGATTCTTACACAGGAACACTCAAAGTCAATCTTAACTGAATCATTGTTTATTGTCAGCGTGCTGGAGAGGTCCCAAACAACTCAATGCACAACAGCACACATGTCAATCAGGAGCTCTGCTGGGGCAGTCCCAGCACGTGTCTTATATACGGCTATACACAGACAAGTTATATTTGCGTGATTTAGCATAATTCATTCATCATTAGCGTTTTGTTTCAGTCATGTGACCGAACAATACTGGTTCATAACATGTGACATGCCAACACCTCACGATGCTTCTTTCTAAGTTCAGACCTTGAAACTGAGATATCTTCTCAAAACAACGTCTGCACGTACTGCCAAATTGCAGCTACTGATAAGCAAGGATTTGTACAGTCAGCCACTTGCATGAACACAGAAATTGGTTATTTGAACAGCACATGAACAGAACATAAACATTAGTTAAGAGAAAAGGACATACATTAACTGTTTCAATTACTCAATATTTTGAACAAAAACTAAGGCTGGGAATGTCAATACAATCAAAGTAAAACTGGAAATAATCATAAATCAGTCATAACCCTTGTAATAGGCTGGTGGCAACGTGCCAAACCAGGCCTGTGGGACGAATAGGACACACAATTGACTTTATGAAATTACAGCCTGTGTAACGGTTCTCTTGGTGTGAAGGAGAGTCGGACCAAAATGCAGCTTGTAGATTGCGATCCATGTTTAATAAACAACGTAAACACGAATTAACACAAACACTACAAAACAAAGAACGTAAATAACGAAAACGAAAACCGGAACAGCCTATACTTGTGTCAACTAACACAGCGACAGGAACAAAGACACAAAGGACAATCACCCACGACAAACTCAAAGAATATGGCTGCCTAAATATGGTTCCCAATCAGAGACAACGATAAACACCTGCCTCTGATTAAGAACCACTCCAGACAGCCATAGACTTTGCTAGATCACCCCACTAAGCTACAATCCCAATACCAACACCAAAACCCCAAGACAAACACACCACAATACAAAAACCCCAAGCCACACCCTGGCCTGACCCAATACATGAAGATAAATACAAAATACTTCGACCAGGGCGTGACAGCCTGATGCATCAGTGAATTCAACTTCAATGGCGCTGCTTTCCTATGTCCCATTTGCAGCGCACTAAACCTGCAACAAAACGCCACACAAAGGAGAAACATATAGGCCTGTTACAGCAACATTAGAGCTGTAGCCTCGGCTGGCTACTCAACTACAATACATGTTGAGTTCACCATACAGCAACATTAGAGCTGTAGCCTCGGCTGGCTACTCAACTACAATACATGTTGTGTTCACAATACAGCAACATTAGAGCTGTAGCCTCGGCTGGCTACTCAACTACAATACATGTTGTGTTCACCATACAGCAACATTAGAGCTGTAGCCTCGGCTGGCTACTCAACTACAATACATGTTTTGTTCACCATACAGCAACATTAGAGCTGTAGCCTCGGCTGGCTACTCAACTACAATACATGTTGTGTTCACCATACAGCAACATTAGAGCTGTAGCCTCGGCTGGCTACTCAACTACAATACATGTTGTGTTCACCATACAGCAACATTAGAGCTGTAGCCTCGGCTGGCTACTCAACTACAATACATGTTGTGTTCACCATACAGCAACATTAGAGCTGTAGCCTCGGCTGGCTACTCAACTAAAATACATGTTGAGTTCACCATACAGAAACATTAGAGCTGTAGCCTCGGCTGACTACTCAACTACAATACATGTTGTGTTCACAATACAGCAACATTAGAGCTGTAGCCTCGGCTGGCTACTCAACTACAATACATGTTGTGTTCACCATACAGTAATGCTGCATTCAACCACACTGGTGATCCATGCAGTCTAAAAACAATGAAAATATGTGATGTTACAACCACCTATTGCTACATTTTTGTTATTTGGAGTTATTACCTGGTTGACCAGGTAATGGATAGGTTTTATCATTTATCATACACAATCTTCATAAGATTGTTCTACATGTTTTGGAAATGTATCTACTGCTCTGTCTTGACTTCCTGTAGATGACACAACCAAGACTGGTGCCACTGAATGACCAGAGCAAGAAGAAAGAAAGTAAGTCAAATTCAGTTCGTACCTCAGATTAAGAAAAAAAGACAATCCATTCATTTCACTCAAAGTAATATACAGTATATATTTTATTTATTTTTCTATGCAGACACCATTCGACTCAAAGGTGAGATCAAATTAGCCCTTAAGAGGAAGTCCAGGAGCATACTAGAGGGTTTGGCACAAAGTAAATCAGCCCTTAAGAAGAAGTCCAGGAGCATACTAGAGGGTTTGGCACAAAGTAAATTAGCCCTTAAGAGGAAGTCCAGGAGCATACTAGAGGGTTTGGCACAAAGTAAATCAGCCCTTAAGAAGAAGTCCAGGAGCATACTAGAGGGTTTGGCACAAAGTAAATTAGCCCTTAAGAGGAAGTCCAGGAGCATACTAGAGGGTTTGGCACAAAGTAAATCAGCCCTTAAGAAGGTCTACACTGAGACTTATATGGTCGCTTGTGATTCTGCCACCATCAATAAAGAACATGAGGTGTGGCAAGCTGAAACCGCACATCTCCAAGACACCTCGGGGGCCTCCGTCATAAAATGTCAAGATATCTTCAAGCATGACGAAGAAGAAGAAGAACCCATCAGATGTGTGGTGACAAAGGGAGTAGCTGGCATTGGGAAAACTGTGGCAGTCCAGAAATTCATCCTGGACTGGGCAGATGGGATAGAGAATCAACATCTAGACCTTTTAATTCGCATTTCTTTACGGGATCTAAATTTGATTAAACATCGGCAATGCAGCCTGCATGGACTTCTTCAGGTGTTATACCCTGAACTTAAGGACATAGACATAAAGATGTATTTTGACCATAAGATTTTGTTCATTATTGATGGCCTGGATGAGATCCAACTGCCACTGGAGTTTCAAAAAAACATTCCTATATCCGATGTGTCAGAGTCTGCTACCCTGGACGGTATACTTACAAACCTCATCACTGGCCGTCTTCTCCCTAATACTCTCCTCTGGATAACCTCTCGTCCAGTAGCTGCCAATCGGATCCCTCCAGAGAGTCGTGATCGAGTGACCGAGATCAGAGGGTTCGGTGATTCACAAAAGGATGTGTACTTCATAAAGGGAAATCAGTGATCCGTTGATGGCCAGTAGTATCATCTCAGACCTTAAATCAACCTGGAGCCTCTACATCATGTGCCATGTACCGTTGTTCTGCTGGATAGCAGCAACTGTTTTTCAGGATATCCTGGGTAAAGTCGGCCTAAAGTCTAGATCTTTACCTACAACCCTTACTGAATTGTACATCCATTACGTAGTGAACCAAACAATTGTCAGTTTTAAGAAGTACGATTCAACTCATGAAGATGACAAAGAAAATACTTTGAAGCAAAACAAAGACGTAATTTTCAAATTGGGACAGCTAGCCTATCAGAACCTGTTAATTCATAAAGTGCAATACACAGAACAGGACTTGAAGGACTGTGGTATTAGTGTCATGGATGCTGCTGAATGCCCTGGCCTATGTACTGAAGTTGTACAATCAGAGCATGGACTGTATCCCAAGAAACTGTACTGTTTCATACACCTGAGTGTTCAGGATTTCTTTGCTGCTCTGTACGCATATCATGAATTTGAAAACCGCAGGTTTGACTCAGTGAAATCCTTAATCAAAAAGAAGAATGGAAGCACTTCCATTGATTTTTTTTATATTTTCTCAAAGGTGCCCTGGACAGTGCATTAGATAGTAAAAATGGACACCTGGACATTTTCACACGCTTCCCTTTTGGGATCTCTCACGACTCCAACCGAGACCTCCTTCAAGGACTTCTGGCAGAGACACCCAGCAGTTCAGAATGCAACAAAAAGTTCATTGGATACATCAAGATATTGAAAAGAAAGTCCCTCTCCCCAGAGAGATGCATCAACCTGATCCACTGTCTGCTTGAGCTGAAGGACCACACCATACTGCAGAATGACAACCAGGTATCGTCTTCAGACAAGCCGCTAACTCCCTTTCAGTGCTCTCTGTTGGCATTTACCTTCATGTCAGAGAAGCCTGAAGAGTTTGACTTCAGGAATAAACAAACTTCGGAGGACGGTTTCTACAGACTGTCTCCTGCTTTGCAGTCTTGCACTACTGCACTGTAAGTATCACTGTGTGTATCATTGCATTAAGTGTGTATATCAAACATGTTTTAAGTTTGCATTGTGATGTTCAAATTTAAAAGATTAAAACAGCAACTTTGAACTCACTCTTTCACAGGCTCAACTGTTGTCACATGACACCACTGCTATGTGCAACTGTGGCCTCAGTTCTCCGATCTCCAAATTCCTGTATTACAGTCCTGGATCTGGGCCACAACAACCTGGGCAATGGAGAGGTGAAATGCCTTTGTGATGGGCTGTGGAACGCCAACTGCAAGGTGAAAACTCTGAACCTCAGCCACAATAATGTTGGAGAGCAAAGTGTTAAAGAACTCTGCAAAGTGCTGATTCGTCCCACCTTGAAGCTTCTGACCTTGGACCTCAGCTGCAATGACCTTGGGGACGTGGGGTTGGAGTCCCTTGCTTTTGCCCTCTACGAGCGTTGCACACTGCAGGAACTGAGGTACATACAGCCGTGTCAAATTGGATAATGATACATTAAGGGTTTGCCTTAATCGCTGAACTCTGCTGACCTGTGGCTGCTATAGATGGTTCTTCAATGTTCCTAGTTTTAAAGGTGAAAATGTTTTTTTCTAATTATTTTCCCTATTCATTTCCAGACTATCTGGCTGTTTGATCCCATTGCCGGAGACCGTGTCCTCTGTACTGGTCATAGCTTTGAGGTCCGACCCCTTCCAGATGAAAGAGCTGGATCTGAGCTACAATCCCCTCGGAGACATTGAATTGGGTTTCCCTTTTCAGCTGAAGCTGAAGTGAGTTAGATTGTGGAAAAGAATAGCAATGTGCTTCTAAATCAAATATAAACGTTGACAGAATAGAACAACAACAAGGATCTGTTAATGGATTCTCTTTAGCTATGACCCTTGTTGCATCCTAGTGTCAATATAATTTGGGGTAAAAATCTCGTTCTGCCCCTGAACAGGACAGTTAACCCACTGTTCTTAGGCTGTCATTGTAAATAAGAATTTGTTCTTAACTGACTTGCCTAGTAAAATACATTGAAAATATACTGCATTGCCTGAGTAGTGTGAGCATTTCCAGGTTTTCATTCCTCCCCTCTTTATGTTGTGTCTTTCAGCCTGGAGCACCGAGGAGAGAGCAGGAATAAACCGGGTCTGCAGAAATGTGAGTAAATATCCATCTATCATTCTCACCTTTGCGAACACAGTAATTCTCAGTGGCCTCTGTAGAATATCTGACATCTAGCGGTATTATGTACCGATTCATGTGTCAAGTGTGACAGCAAAGTGTTGCAGGTTGTCATGTAAAATTCTTCCCAGTGTGAGAGAGTTCCCAATCGTTCTGATTGTGTTTTTATTGAGAACTTGAACTTGTTCTCAACTAGCCTACCTGGTGGCCTCCCGGGTGGTTAAGGGCGCTGTACTGCAGTGCCAGCTGTGCCATCAGGGACTCTGGGTTCGCGCCCAGGCTCTGTCGTAACCGGCCGCGACCGGGAGGTCCGTGGGGCGACGCACAATTGGCCTAGCGTCGTCCGGGTTAGGGAGGGCTTGGTCGGTAGGGATGTTCAATAACTGCACACTGTGAGATTATACAGCATGACATCACGATCAGATCGATTGGGAACTATTTCACACTGGGATTATACAGCATGACGATCAGATCGATTGGGAACTATTTCACACTGAGAGATTATACAGCATGACATCACGATCAGATCGATTGGGAACTATTTCACACTGAGATTATACAGCATGACATCACGATCAGATCGATTGGGAACTATTTCACACTGAGATTATACAGCATGACGTCACGATCAGATCGATTGGGAACTATTTCACACTGAGAGATTATACAGCATGACGTCACGATCAGATCGATCAGATCGATTGGGAACTATTTCACACTGAGAGATTATACAGCATGACGTCACGATCAGATCGATCAGATCGATTGGGAACTATTTCACACTGAGATTATACAGCATGACATCACGATCAGATCGATTGGGAACTATTTCACACTGAGAGATTATACAGCATGACATCACGATCAGATCGATTGGGAACATTTTTACTTGACACAACATAATGAAACCTTCTAATTCTAATCTGAACACATTTCAGATGCATGTGAACTCACACTAGACCCCAGCACAGCGAACGATTTCCTCGTTCTGTCTGGGGGGGGCAGGAAGGTGACGTGCCAGAGGACGGATCAGAAGTATCCCATCACCCAAGACAGGTTTGATAAATGCAAGGAGAGCCTGGACAAGCGGCATTACCTGGAGGTGGAGTGTCTCCACAGCGTTCACATAGGCATGGCCTACAAGGGAATCCACAGGAAAGGAACCGGTGACAACGTAACACTAGGATGCAATGCCAATTCTTGGACTTTGTACGCCTCGAAGTATAAGGGCCATACCCAGCACAAAGACATGCTACACAGGTTACAGATCCCCCAAATCAAAGCACATGTGCCCTACAGAGTAGGAGTGTTTCTGGATTGGCCGGCCGGCACGTTGTCCTTTTACATGATCGACCAATAGGGTGCACTGACCCATCTGTATACATTCCACACCACATTCACTGAGCCTCTTTATCTTGGGTTTGGACTGAACTCTCCGACCGCAACCGTCCATCTCTTATAGTCACAGCCTACGACAGGGGACTGAACTCTCCGACCATCTCTTATAGTCACAGCCTACGACAGGGGACTGAACTCTCTGACCATCTCTTATAGTCACAGCCTACGACAGGGGACTGAACTCTCTGACCATCTCTTATAGTCACAGCCTACGACAGGGGACTGAACTCTCTGACCATCTCTTATAGTCACAGCCTACGACAGGGGACTGAACTCTCCGTTCATCTCTTATAGTCACAGCCTACGACAGGGGACTGAACTCTCCGACCATCTCTTATAGTCACAGCCTACGACAGGGGACTGAACTCTCTGACCATCTCTTATAGTCACAGCCTACGACAGGGGACTGAACTCTCCGACCATCTCTTATAGTCACAGCCTACGACAGTGGACTGAACTCTCCGTTCATCTCTTATAGTCACAGCCTACGACAGTGGACTGAACTCTCCGACCATCTCTTATAGTCACAGCCTACGACAGGGGACTGAACTCTCCGACCATCTCTTATAGTCACAGCCTACGACAGTGGACTGAACTCTCCGACCATCTCTTATAGTCACAGCCTACGACAGTGGACTGAACTCTCCGTTCATCTCTTATAGTCACAGCCTACGACAGTGGACTGAACTCTCCGACCATCTCTTATAGTCACAGCCTACGACAGTGGACTGAACTCTCCGACCATCTCTTATAGTCACAGCCTACGACAGTGGACTGAACTCTACGACCATCTCTTATAGTCACAGCCTACGACAGTGGACTGAACTCTTCGACCATCTCTTATAGTCACAGCCTACGACAGTGGACTGAACTCTCCGACCATCTCTTATAGTCACAGCCTACGACAGTGGACTGAACTCTCCGACCATCTCTTATAGTCACAGCCTACGACAGTGGACTGAACTCTACGACCATCTCTTATAGTCACAGCCTACGACAGTCTTACAGACATGTTTTGCTGTGTCACATGGTGGAGTGGGAGAGGGGTTTAGACAGTGGACTGCTGTGTCACATGGTGGAGTGGGAGAGGGGTTTAGACAGTGGACTGCTGTGTCACATGGTGGAGTGGGAGAGGGGTTTAGACAGTGGACTGCTGTGTCACATGGTGGAGTGGGAGAGGGGTTTAGACAGTGGACTGTTGTGTCACATGGTGGAGTGGGAGAGGGGTTTAGACAGTGGACTGCTGTGTCACATGGTGGAGTGGGAGAGGGGTTTAGACAGTGGACTGCTGTGTCACATGGTGGAGTGGGAGAGGGGTTTAGACAGTGGACTGCTGTGTCACATGGTGGAGTGGGAGAGGGGTTTAGACAGTGGACTGCTGTGTCACATGGTGGAGTGGGAGGGGGTTTAGACAGTGGACTGCTGTGTCACATGGTGGAGTGGGGGGGGTTTAGACAGTGGACTGCTGTGTCACATGGTGGAGTGGGAGGGGGGTTTAGACAGTGGTGTAAAGTACTTCAGTAAAAATACTTGAAAGTACTAAAGTAGTTTTTGGGGGTATCTGTACTGTACTATTTATAGTTTTGACTTGGACTACTTTCACTATATTCCTAAAGAAAATACTGTACTTTTTACTCCGTACATTTTCCCTGACACCCAAAAGTAGTCATTACACTTTGAATGCTTAGCAGGACAGGAAAATGGTCCAATTCACACACTTATCAAGAGAACATCCCTACTGCCTCTGATCTGGTTGACTCACTAAGCGCATGCTTGGTTGGTAAATGATGTCTGAGCATGCCCCTGGCTATGCGTCAGTGCCCCTGGCTATGCGTCAGTGCCCCTGGCTATGCGTCAGTGCCCCTGGCTATGCGTCAGTGCCCCTGGCTATGCGTCAGTGCCCCTGGCTATGCGTCAGTGCCCCTGGCTATGCGTCAGTGCCCCTGGCTATGCGTCAGTTTAAATCAACTAGAAAAAGCTGCAGCCTGGTTTGCTTTATAAGGAATTTGAAAAGATGTATACTTTAACTTTTGATACGTAAGTATATTTTAGCAATTACATTTACTTTTGTTACTCAAGTAATATTTTACTGGCTGACTTTAAATTATACTTGAGTCATTTTCTATGAAGGTATCTCTCTTTTACAACCCTTGGGTTAAGACTGTATTCTCTTGTAATCAAACGGAGCAGATCCCTTGGCTTTAATGTCATGGTAGGGGTCACAAGGGTTACTGCCAAAGATACCGTAAGCTACCTTCGATGGAAGTTAGATAGTCACCCATCTGTACCACATCTATACTGTAATGCAATTGTTTTATGCATTAAAGGAAAAAACATCAGTGTCGCTGCACAGTCATTTGCATGGGCCTCGTTCAGTCTCCAGATAGAAATGCCAGGAATAGAGCCGACGCGATTCATTGTTTTACATGCCATAGAGACATGTTTGTTCTACATAACATTATTTCTATCTGAATGTTCCAGAACGTTGTGTTCTGCTGAACACGCCCCTTGTCTAGGCCGCGTGTGTTTATTGCACAGATCACGTCTACAATACAGATTCAAGTGTAGACTGCAAAGTTTAGCATAGCTAAATTAAGTTACACCCATTGATGCTCGTCATAGGTCCGTGGCCGTTTCTTTCGCATTGGGGACAACAGCTGTTGACGACTAGCAATACCTAGGTTTCCATCAAATTGATGACGTATTTTTATGCGAATATTCTCAAATCCGTGTTTTCCCAACAGACAGGTGTTTTCATCAAATTGACTTGTTGCAGAAAAGACTGCGTGATGACGTAGTGCACTAAATACCCAATGTACCAAATAAAATAAAGATCAATCACTTATCAAAAAGCAATCACTTTTGCATTGGAACACACACAATAGTACTCATCAATCCACGGGCTTAATTAAGTCATCTGTTTACACCCGACTTCGCCATAGGCCAGGGAGGCAGCCAGGTTCCAAATCGAATGCGATCAACTCTCAGCTGGTGTAAAACGGGCGATATTAATCGAACCTACTCACTGTAGTGAAGCCAAACCTGCTACATTAGTTATCCTAACCTGCTATATAAACAAATTATTTGTGTCGAGAAACGGCCAGTCTCATTATCATCGGAACTGACCAAAGACAAGCACCAATGGGCGTTTCCTGATGTCAAGAAACGATCACATCAAGAAACAACCCGAATTGCGTTCTGTAATTACACCATATTTGACTGCGTAGACTACAAAGTGGTTACATGCACACAATAATATTATGGATAGTCAGATTAATAAAATAGTTCGTTTTAAAACGTTTACATGTTTTGCAAGAATAACGACTTCCCTAATAAACCAGTTTATATGGCCACATCTGAAATCAGGCTACTGATGGGCCTTTTGATAAATGCAGAAAATCGCCAATCAAAATAAACGTTCTACCACAGTGACCATATTATCTTTGCGAAGACTATTTGATTCTGAGTTAGGACATATAATGACAAAGTTTGTATGTGAAAATTGTTTCTAAAATGAATACTTTCAGTTTTTCCGAACTCATCTCATTCGCGCGGAGAGCGAAGCTTGCGCTACCGGGTGCTACGGCGATTATGCTGTTTACGTGTCCTAATAATGTTTTACAAATTGCTCAGAAACCCAGGTGTTTTAATCAACTTATGCTTACTTCGATCATGACCTTACGCCGATTTACGATAAGAAGAGCAAGGTGTTTACATGACTATTGCCATACTCGGCCTTCACCCATAATCAGTTGTAATATCAAATAGTTCGTGTGAATGTAACCGTGGTCGGTGATCGATTGACCGACAACCAATTAGAATGTGGTTGAGGAAACATTGTGTCGAGTGGGCGGGGCGAGAAGGACGGACGGACTGCTTCACAACTCTGACCCTTTCTCTCACAGTCGCCCTAGTAAGGATTCACCTACTTTCACTCTTCTGACCCTCGACATGTCAAACAACAACGCCGGCAGCAACTTGGTCGTCGCTCAGAGAGTAGTGAAACAGCTGCGGTTGGAGGCCAGTGTCCGTAGGATCAAGGTAAACGGGATCGTAGCAGCAACACTAACGCGGAAGAGCTGTTAACGACACTCCTGTCGCTGGGAGTAGAATAGTGACGTGAAACAAAGTAGCAAACACGAAGTTACAATGATGCAAATGTTGCTTTATGAAGTTGTCATGTTAGGTGCAATACAAGTTGTACATGTTGCTACCTTGTTTCAATGTTGTCATGTTACAAATGTCTATTGAACAGTAGTAGGCTAGTCTACATCGTCGCCTCCTGTCCGTAGGCTAGTGTTGTTGACAGCCAAAATAATAACGTCGATCAAATAGGAAAGTCATTCATAATTCAATCAACGTTTGCCTGCTATCGAGACAGTCCTAGGACCATGGTCCTGCATCGGTGGCCTAGTGAAATAGATTGGAAGTCGGGTCTGCGTGTTGGCCTATCTAGGATGAGACATTCCCACGGGTTAGTAATACTCCGAAGCCATTTTTTCTTTCTCTAAGTAAACTTGCCATATAACTCTCCCTGTCTAGTGTAGCTAGGCTACTTCTAGCTCCCGAAAACCCTTTTCCGCATGTAGGGTTTTCAGCCATTACATTCGCCCACATTTGGCTCTGTGTATGTAAACTACAATTCTGAAGCTGTGTTTTAACGTCAATAATCATCGCTTTCGGGAACCTATGCTAATATGCCCCTTGTCTTCTCTCAGAATATTTTAAATAATAACATGTACAGTTACTGTAGCCATCGACAGTGGTTGGGGAAGGGCTATGTCTACAGTAGGTGTGTGTTTTTTTATTTGAAAGAGTATTTCTATCTGACATTAAAGACTAGGGGCATATCAGCATAGGTTGCGAAAACCGTTTCAGGAAATCGATTATTGACGTGTGTATCTTATTGTAGCCATTAGGGGGCGGCATTTCTCCCCGCTCTGCTGACCAGTATTTCCTCAGCCCATACACGAGTAGCCTAAAAGGCCTAGTGCACTAATTTGATGGGGGGGAATATGAATGATCAGTTAAAAGATTTATCAGGGGGTGCTGCACCCTCAGGACCACTCCCCTTGGCTATGTGCATTTCACACTATGTTGAGGTTAAATCGGAGTGATTCTTGTATGGATGTCAACCCCAATACTTGTTCACGTCACCAATCAACTGCATTAGTTTAACGACTGACTACCACCAATGATTTCTGTAAGCTAGTTATGCTACCAGTTTATACGAATGGGAGTTAGCATTTAGCAGTCACTTCTTCTAAACCTGAAAAGGCACAACGTCTAAATGTTATGCAGTGAAAACAGCCAAGTATATCTAAATCAGATTTTAGTAAACACAGTGTGGGCCTCTTACAATACATCAATCATGACGGATTTGACAAATATCCCCTTTATTTCAGATTTGTTGTCTGTGCACCAATCCAGCATCCTATCCCCCACTGTCTGCATTCCAATGACCTCCTTACCACATCTATCACCATTACCTCCCCGATCTCTTTCCAGGAGTTCAATCCCGCCCCCACACCGTCAACCAATCATGTCAATGTGGAGCTAAGCGGAGCCCTTCGCATTGTTACAAAATGTGGCACGCGTTACGCACAGGTGTTTGGAGCAGCTAGATAGGCCGCCACCTGTGCTAATTAGCTATGTCTTCCGCAAACAAGCGCTGTAACATGGACATATGGCCGTGTAGGAACACGGACCGTAAACTCTATTATGGTGTCTAATCATTTACATGTTGTTTTGAAAATGTATTTCTCGCTGAAATGAGATGTTTTTATTTAACCTTTATTTAACCAGGCAAGTCAGTTAAGAACAAATTCTTATTTACAATGCCAGCCTACCCTGGCCAAACCCACACGATGCTGGGCAAATTGTGCGCCGCCCTATGGGACTCCCAATGACGGCCAAATGGGATACAGCCTGGAATCGAACCAGGGACTGTAGTGACGCCTCTTGATGCGTCCCTTATGTTTCCAGAACGGTACCACAAGCAATGTGTTTTCATGTTTATAGCAAGCATCAGGGCTCCTAACAAAGATCCCCTGGTCAGAAGACACTTCTCATCAATAACTGGGGAAGCATCAGGGCTCCTAACAAAGATCCCCTGGTCAGAAGACACTTATTGTCAATAACTGGGGGAGCATCAGGGCTCCTAACAAAGATCCCCTGGTCAGAAGACACTTATCAATAACTGGGCAAGCATCAGGGCTCCTAACAAAGTTCCCCTGGTCAGAAGACACTTATCATCAATAACTGGGGGAGCATCAGGGCTCCTAACAAAGATCCCCTGGTCAGAAGACACTTATCATCAATAACTGGGGAAGCATCAGGGCTCCTAACAAAGATCCCCTGGTCAGAAGACACTTATCATCAATAACTGGGGAAGCATCAGGGCTCCTAACAAAGATCCCCTGGTCAGAAGACACTTATCATCAATAACTGGGGAAGCATCAGGGCCCCTAACAAAGATCCCCTGGTCAGAAGACACTTATTGTCAATAACTGGGGGAGCATCAGGGCTCCTAACAAAGATCCCCTGGTCAGAAGACACTTATCAATAACTGGGGAAGCATCAGGGCTCCTAACAAAGATCCCTGGTCAGAAGACACTTATCATCAATAACTGGGGAAGCATCAGGGCTCCTAACAAAGATCCCCTGGTCAGAAGACACTTATCAATAACTGGGGGAGCATCAGGGCTCCTAACAAAGATCCCCTGGTCAGAAGACACTTATTGTCAATAACTGGGGGAGCATCAGGGCTCCTAACAAAGATCCCCTGGTCAGAAGACACTTATCATCAATAACTGGGGAAGCATCAGGGCTCCTAACAAAGATCCCCTGGTCAGAAGACACTTATTGTCAATAACTGGGGAAGCATCAGGGCTCCTAACAAAGATCCCCTGGTCAGAAGACACTTATTGTCAATAACTGGGGAAGCATCAGGGCCCCTAACAAAGATCCCTTGGTCAGAAGACACTTATTGTCAATAACTGGGGGAGCATCAGGGCTCCTAACAAAGATCCCCTGGTCAGAAGACACTTATCAATAACTGGGGAAGCATCAGGGCTCCTAACAAAGATCCCCTGGTCAGAAGACACTTATCATCAATAACTGGGGGAGCATCAGGGCTCCTAACAAAGATCCCCTGGTCAGAAGACACTTATCAATAACTGGGCAAGCATCAGGGCTCCTAACAAAGATCCCCTGGTCAGAAGACACTTATTGTCAATAACTGGGGAAGCATCAGGGCCCCTAACAAAGATCCCCTGGTCAGAAGACACTTATTGTCAATAACTGGGCAAGCATCAGGGCTCCTAACAAAGATCCCCTGGTCAGAAGACACTTATTGTCAATAACTGGGCAAGCATCAGGGCTCCTAACAAAGATCCCCTGGTCAGAAGACACTTATTGTCAATAACTGGGCAAGCATCAGGGCTCCTAACAAAGATCCCCTGGTCAGAAGACACTTATCGTCAATAAGCACTAAAGTAGTTAGTATCTATGAATGGGGGAAGGCTACTTCCTGTACAGGGCATGAAGTACTCTCTTCTTTGCATTGGAAATCCAGCTGTAGCCTAACGGCCGTTTAGTCACTAGAGAATGTATTCAAAACTTCTGTGTTGACATCTGTTACTATGGAAATGAGGCTGTGTAGTAACACCAGTGCGGTACGAGTTCTAATGTCACATACACAAGAACAGTGAAATGCCTTTTTTGTCAACTCAAAACCCGACAACGCAATAATCAATAACAATGTATTGCTAGAAAAAAAAACATGTGAAATAAGAAATCTGAAGTACAGTATGTAGGTCAGTATTCTATATACAGGAAATCTATTCCAATACCATATTTACATGTGCAGGGATACTGGAGGGATGGAGGTAGATATGTATAGGGGTAAGGGGATACTGGAGGGATGGAGGTAGATATGTATAGGGGTAAGGGGATACTGGAGGGATGGAGGTAGATATGTATAGGGGTAAGGGGATACTGGAGGGATGGAGGTAGATATGTATAGGGGTAAGGGGATACTGGAGGGATGGAGGTAGATATGTATAGGGGTAAGGGGATACTGGAGGGATGGAGGTAGATATGTATAGGGGTAAGGGGATACTGGAGGGATGGAGGTAGATATGTATAGGGGTAAGGGGATACTGGAGGGATGGAGGTAGATATGTATAGGGGTAAGGGGACACTGGAGGATGGAGGTAGATATGTATAGGGGTAAGGGGACACTGGAGGATGGAGGTAGATATGTATAGGGGTAAGGGGACACTGGAGGATGGAGGTAGATATGTATAGGGGTAAGGGGACACTGGAGGGATGGAGGTAGATATGTATAGGGGTAAGGGGATACTGGAGGGATGGAGGTAGATATGTATAGGGGTAAGGGGACACTGGAGGATGGAGGTAGATATGTATAGGGGTAAGGGGACACTGGAGGATGGAGGTAGATATGTATGGGGTAAGGGGACACTGGAGGATGGAGGTAGATATGTATAGGGGTAAGGGGATACTGAGGGATGGAGGTAGATATGTATAGGGGTAAGGGGATACTGGAGGGATGGAGGTAGATATGTATAGGGGTAAGGGGATACTGGAGGGATGGAGGTAGATATGTATAGGGGTAAGGGGATACTGGAGGGATGGAGGTAGATATGTATAGGGGTAAGGGGACACTGGAGGGATGGAGGTAGATATGTATAGGGGTAAGGGGATACTGGAGGGATGGAGGTAGATATGTATAGGGGTAAGGGGACACTGGAGGATGGAGGTAGATATGTATAGGGGTAAGGGGACACTGGAGGATGGAGGTAGATATGTATAGGGGTAAGGGGACAGGAATACTGGAGGGATGGAGGTAGATATGTATAGGGGTAAGGGATACTGGAGGGATGGAGGTAGATATGTATAGGGGTAAGGGGACACTGGAGGGATGGAGGTAGATATGTATAGGGGTAAGGGGATACTGGAGGGATGGAGGTAGATATGTATAGGGGTAAGGGGACAGGGATACTGATATAAGATACACACAGAGTAGCTGTGAGTGTGTGTTGGAGTGACAGTGTGTAGGAGGGCTCTGTGTGTGAGTGTGTGTTGGAGTGACAGTGTGTAGGGCCCTGTGAGTGTGTGTTGGAGTGACAGTGTGTAGGGCCCTGTGTGTGTGTGTGTGTTGGAGTGACAGTGTGTAGGGCCCTGTGAGTGTGTGTTGGAGTGACAGTGTGACAGTGTGTAGGGCCCTGTGTGTGTGTGTTGGAGTGACAGTGTGTAGGGCCCTGTGAGTGTGTGTTGGAGTGACAGTGTGTAGGGCCCTGTGTGTGTGTGTGTTGGAGTGACAGTGTGTAGGGCCCTGTGTGTGTGTGTGTGTGTGTGTGTGTTGGAGTGACAGTGTGTAGGGCTCTGTGAGTGTGTGTTGGAGTGACGGTGTGTAGGGCCCTGTGAGTGTGTGTTGGAGTGACAGTTTGTAGGGCTCTGTGAGTCTGTGTTGGAGTGACGGTGTGTAGGGCTCTGTGAGTGTGTGTTGGAGTGACTGTGTGTAGGGCTCTGTGAGTGTGTGTTGGAGTGACGGTGTGTAGGGCTCTGTGAGTGTGTGTTGGAGTGACGGTGTGTAGGGCCCTGTGAGTGTGTGTGTTGGAGTGACAGTGTGTAGGGCCCTGTGTGTGTGTGGGTGTTGGAGTGACAGTGTGTAGGGCCCTGTGTGTGTGTGTGTTGGAGTGACAGTTTGTAGGGCTCTGTGAGTGTGTGTTGGAGTGACAGTGTGTAGGGCCCTGTGTGTGTGTGTGTGTTGAAGTGACAGTGTGTAGGGCCCTGTGTGTGTGTGTGTGTTGAAGTGACAGTGTGTAGGGCCCTGTGTGTGTGTGTGTGTGTTGGAGTGACAGTGTGTAGGGCCCTGTGTGTGTGTGAGTGTGTGTTGGAGTGACGGTGTGTAGGGCCCTGTGTGTGTTGGAGTGTGTGTGTGTTGGAGTGACAGTGTGTAGGGCCCTGTGTGTGTTGGAGTGACGGTGTGTAGGGCCCTGTGAGTGTGTGTGTGTTGGAGTGACAGTGTGTAGGGCTCTGTGTGTGTGTGTGTTGGAGTGACAGTGTGTAGGGCCCTGTGTGTGTGTGTGTGTGTGTGTGTGTTGGAGTGACAGTGTGTTTGATGGGTCTTTATTGACCTTTTATTTCAAAGGTCAACTCTGTATCTATGTATCAGTCGTATTGCTCTGGGATAGAAGCTGTTCAAGAGCCTGTTGGTGTCAGACTTGATGCACCGGTACCTGTTGCTGTGTGGAAAATAGTCTGGCTTTGGGTGGTTGGTGTCTTGGCCTTCTTTTCCCACCACCTGATAGAGGTCCTGTATGGCAGGGAGCTCAGTCCCTGTGATGTACTGCGCCGTCCACACTACTCTCTGTAGCACCATGCGATCCAGGGCAGTGCTGTTGCCATACCAAGCAGTGACGCAGCACACAACCCTCTGTAGCACCATGCGATCCAGGGCGGTGCTGTTGCCATACCAAGCAGTGACGCAGCACACAACCCTCTGTAGCGCCATGCGATCCAGGGCGGTGCTGTTACCATACCACGCAGTGACGCAGCACACAACCCTCTGTAGCGCCATGCGATCCAGGGCGGTGCTGTTGCCATACCAAGCAGTGACGCAGCACACAACCCTCTGTAGCACCATGTGATCCAGGGCGGTGCTGTTGCCATACCAAGCAGTGACGCAGCACACAACCCTCCGTAGCGCCATGCGATCCAGGGCGGTGCTGTTGCCATACCAAGCAGTGAAGCAGCCAGTCAATATGCAGTACGGAGACCATGTTTCCTCCATGTCAGCTCTCCACTGTCTACACCTGTCATGTGTTAGTAGCATACAGGCCCGGGTTCCCAGATTAAACCTGCTCCTTGGTATGTGTCCGGGGGAACCGGTCCATAGTGTATGTAGCTCCTGTAGGTTTTCACTCCAACCCCAGTTGTAACCAACCTGATTCAACGCATCAACCAGATAATTATTACAATCAGGTGCACTAGATCAGGGTTGGAGTGAACCGACAGTAGGGTTTCTCTCCAGGAACAGGGTTGGAGTGAACCGACAGGAGGGTTTCTCTCCAGGAACAGGGTTGGAGTGAACCGACAGTAGGGTTTCTCTCCAGGAACAGGGTTGGAGTGAACCTACAGGAGGGTTTCTCTCCAGGAACAGGGTTGGAGGGAAGCTTCAGGATAGTTTCTCTCCAGGAACGGGGTTGGAGGGAAGCTTCAGGATAGTTTCTCTCCAGGAACGGGGTTGGAGTGAACCTACAGTAGGGTTTCTCTCCAGGAACGGGGTTGGAGGGAAGCTTCAGGATAGTTTCTCTCCAGGAACGGGGTTGGAGAGCCGTGGTGTATATAGTATCTAGGGGCAGTTTCCCGGACACAGATTCAGCCTGGTCCTCGACTAATAACAGCTTTTAATAGACATTCTCCATTGAGATCACTGTCTAGTTCAGGACTAGGTTTAATCTGTGTCTGGGAAGCCGCCCCATAATGCATCAGTCCCAGTCATATATCTTTTTGTATTCTGTAATGAATAATTATTATAATGAACCCCCAGGTGTCCCAGGCTGCAGTGGACCTGAGGAACTACTGTCTGCAGAACGCTCAGCAGGACCCTCTCCTGATGGGGGTCCCCTCCAGTGACAACCCCTTCAGACCCCCCAAGTCCTGCAGCCTGTTCTGAGGTAGCCTAGAACACCTTTGTCCTCTCCCCTCCTCTTCCTCACCTTCTCGGCAGGTCGCCTCGAGGTTAGAGCATTGGACCAGTAACCAAAAGGTCACTGGTTCGGACACCGGAGCCGACAAGGTGAAAAATCTGCCGCTGTACCCTTGAGCAAGGCACTTAACTCAAATTACTCCAGGGGTGCTGTACAATGGTGACCCTGGTTGTGACCCCTCAGGGGGAGTTGGGATATGCAAGAAACACATTTACATTACACACGTGTGTAACAGGACAAATATAAGCCCTTTATTATTAACTCTCTCTGCCAAGTCCTGCAGCCTGGTCTGAGGTAACCTAGTACACAGTCTCCTATCCTCTTCTCCTCCTTCTCTCTACCAAGTCCTGCAGCCTGGTCTGAGGTAACCTAGTACACAGTCTCTTATCCTCTTCTCCTTCTCTCTACCAAGTCCTGCAGCCTGGTCTGAGGTAACCTAGTACACAGTCTCCTATCCTCTTCTCCTCCTTCTCTCTGCCAAGTCCTGCAGCCTGGTCTGAGGTAACCTAGTACACAGTCTCCTATCCTCTTCTCCTTCTCTCTACCAAGTCCTGCAGCCTGGTCTGAGGTAACCTAGTACACAGTCTCTTATCCTCTTCTCCTTCTCTCTGCCAAGTCCTGCAGCCTGGTCTGAGGTAACCTAGTACACAGTCTCTTATCCTCTTCTCCTTCTCTCTACCAAGTCCTGCAGTCTGGTCTGAGGTAACCTAGTACACAGTCTCTTATCCTCTTCTCCTTCTCTCTACCAAGTCCTGCAGCCTGGTCTGAGGTAACCTAGTACACAGTCTCTTATCCTCTTCTCCTTCTCTCTACCAAGTCCTGCAGTCTGGTCTGAGGTAACCTAGTACACAGTCTCTTATCCTCTTCTCCTTCTCTCTACCAAGTCCTGCAGCCTGGTCTGAGGTAACCTAGTACACAGTCTCTTATCCTCTTCTCCTTCTCTCTACCAAGTCCTGCAGCCTGGTCTGAGGTAACCTAGTACACAGTCTCTTATCCTCTTCTCCTTCTCTCTACCAAGTCCTGCAGTCTGGTCTGAGGTAACCTAGTACACAGTCTCCTATCCTCTTCTCCTCCTTCTCTCTACCAAGTCCTGCAGTCTGGTCTGAGGTAACCTAGTACACAGTCTCCTATCCTCTTCTCCTCCTTCTCTCTGCCAAGTCCTGCAGCCTGGTCTGAGGTAACCTAGTACACAGTCTCTTATCCTCTTCTCCTCCTTCTCTCTGCCAAGTCCTGCAGCCTGGTCTGAGGTAACCTAGTACACAGTCTCCTATCCTCTTCTCCTCCTTCTCTCTACCAAGTCCTGCAGTCTGGTCTGAGGTAACTTAGTACACAGTCTCCTATCCTCTTCTCCTCCTTCTCTCTGCCAAGTCCTGCAGTCTGGTCTGAGGTAACCTAGTACACAGTCTCCTATCCTCTTCCTTTCTCACCCCTCTAATTCCTGCAGCCTGTTCTGAGGTAGTCTAGGACACCTTCATCCACTCTCCTCTTCTCCTTCTCTCTCCAGAGTCTCTCTGCAGCCTGTTCTAAGGATGTACACCTTTGTCTCCTCTTATCCCTCTCTTTCTTCTCCACTCTCTCACCTGTTCCAGTCTCCTCCTCTCTTCTCCACTCTCTCACCTGTTGCAGTCTCCTCCTCTCTTCTCCACTCTCACCTGTTCCAGTCTCCTCCTCTCTTCTCCACTCTCTCACCTGTTGCAGTCTCCTCCTCTCTTCTCCACTCTCTCACCTGTTGCAGTCTCCTCCTCTCTTCTCCACTCTCTCACCTGTTGCAGTCTCCTCCTCTCTTCTCCACTCTCTCACCTGTTCCAGTCTCCTCCTCTCTTCTCCACTCTCTCACCTGTTGCAGTCTCCTCCTCTCTTCTCCACTCTCTCACCTGTTGCAGTCTCCTCCTCTCTTCTCCACTCTCTCACCTGTTCCAGTCTCCTCCTCTCTTCTCCACTCTCTCACCTGTTGCAGTCTCCTCCTCTCTTCTACACTCTCTCACCTGTTGCAGTCTCCTCCTCTCTTCTCCACTCTCTCACCTGTTCCAGTCTCCTCCTCTCTTCTCCACTCTCTCACCTGTTCCAGTCTCCTCCTCTCTTCTCCACTCTCTCACCTGTTCCAGTCTCCTCCTCTCTTCTCCACTCTCTCACCTGTTGCAGTCTCCTCCTCTTTTCCAGTCACTCACCTGTTGCAGTCTCCTCCTCTCTTCTACACTCTCTCACCTGTTGCAGTCTCCTCCTCTCTTCTCCACTCTCTCACCTGTTCCAGTCTCCTCCTCTCTTCTCCACTCTCTCACCTGTTCCAGTCTCCTCCTCTCTTCTCCACTCTCTCACCTGTTCCAGTCTCCTCCTCTCTTCTCCACTCTCTCACCTGTTCCAGTCTCCTCCTCTCTTCTCCACTCTCACCTGTTGCAGTCTCCTCCTCTCTTCTCCACTCTCACCTGTTGCAGTCTCCTCCTCTCTTCTCCACTCTCTCACCTGTTGCAGTCTCCTCCTCTCTTCTCCACTCTTTCACCTGTTGCAGTCTCCTCCTCCTCCTCTCTTTTCCAGTCACTCACCTGTTGCAGTCTCCTGTCTGGGTTTTGGAGGAGATAGATGCTGGTGAATTGGCAATATGTCAGATGCTCCTAATTATAATAATTATGTGTGTGGTTGATAGTATTTAGTTTATTTACCATCTCTCTCTCTCTGTGTCTGTGTCTCTCCCTCTCTCCCCACCCCCTCTGTCTGTGTCTCTCTCTCTCTCTCTCTCTCTCTCTCTCTCTCTCTCTCTCTCTCTCTCTCTCTCTCTCTCTCTCTCTCTCTCTCTCTCTCTCTGTGTGTCTCTCTCCCCCTCCCCCCTCTGTCTGTGTCTCTCCCCCTTCCCCTCTGTCTGTATCTCTCTCTCTCTCTCTCTCTCTCTCTCTCTCTCTCTCTCTCTCTCTCTCTCCCCTCCTCCTCTGTGTGTCTCTCTCTCTCTCTCTCTCTCTCTCTCTCTGTCTCTCTCTCCCCACCTCCTCTGTCTGTGTCTCTCCCCCTCTCTCTCTCTCTCTCTCTCTCCCTCCCCACCTCCTCTGTCTGTGTCTCTCCCCTCTCTCTCTCTGTCTGTGTCTCTCCCCCTCTCTCTCTCTGTCTGTGTCTCTCCCCCCACCTCCTCTGTCTGTGTCTCTCCCCCCACCTCCTCTGTCTGTGTCTCTCCCCCCCACCTCCTCTGTCTGTGTCTCTCCCCCCACCTCCTCTGTCTGTGTCTCTCCCCCCCACCCCCTCTGTCTCTCTCTGTAGCAGCAGTCAGTGTATGGAGGAGGAGTTGTTGCTGTATGTCCTATGAGGGACCCTTCCTCTGCTCTCTCTACTGCTGGTCCATTTGTGTGTTGCAGCTCTCCCAATGTTAACCTCTAGCCTGATCCCAGATCTGGCATGCCAAAGCATGACAATGACCAAAGATGTTGGCAAGACCGCACAAACAGATCTGGGACCAGGCTAGACAGTCCATGTATTAAGATAAAGCCTAGTAGTGCCATTATACATGTATGTTCAGGATGTTGATGTGATTTCCTATTTGTTATGATGATCATGATGATGACATTGTATTTGGGTTGTAACTTCCTGAAAATTCCCCAGTTTTCCAGAAATTCCTGTTGTAAGATTCCTGGAATCGGGAGGGAATACGCAGAAAACCCAGGAATCTTCTACTGAAATTTCTGGAAAAATCTGTCAAGTTTTGTAAAGTTACTGTAGTTCTCCAACCCTAACTTGTATCTATGCACTGTACTTTCCACCAGTATGATATCAGCCTCTGACAGGCAGGCAGCCAGTGAATGTGCCTTTGAGGTTGTCTCCCAAATAGCACCCTATTCCCTATATAGTGCACTACTTTAGACCAGAGCCCTGTTCCCTATATAGTGCACTACTTTTCACCAGAGCCCTGTTCCCTATATAGTGCACTACTTTTGACCAGAGCCCTGTTCCCTATATAGTGCCCTACTTTTGACCAGAGCCCTATAGTGCAGTATATAGAGAATAGGGTGTTATTTGGGATGCAACTTATGTGTCTGACGACATGTTCAGCACAATAAGGAAGTGACCAACCGTTGAATGTTTTAACCAGGGTACGTATTGATGTTTAACCTACAGTTCTAGCCGATTGGCCTACATGCTGTCTTGTCACCTTCTATTGCTTGTGTTCCACGTGCAGTATACTTCCTGGTACAAACTACCACATGGTACAGGTTGACATTCTCAACCCAGGGATCCAGAACCATAGAATTAGAATCTAGAATTCATGCAGAACACTAACCACATCTCCCCAGTTGTACTCTATACAAGAGACTGGCAGTTACATGTTTCTTTTAAACTTTCGTCGACCTATTTTATGAAATAATCTGCCTTTTTATCGAAGGGTTTGTTCATTCGGTTGTGATGATACTAATGTGATCTTAAATGTTACATTGTTGTGCCCTCCTGTAACTTTTTTTTTAGGAAGACACTCCTGTCCTTGGCCTTTTTCCCTGGAAATACTCATGTCCTTCTCATGGTTTTCCACAGATAACACTATAGCATGGTTTTACACTAGCCTACATTCAGTCACAGATAACACTATAGCCTGTTTTTACACTAGCCTACATTCAGTCACAGATAACACTATAGCATGGTTTTACACTAGCCTACATTCAGTCACAGATAACACTATAGCCTGTTTTTACACTAGCCTACATTCAGTCACAGATAACACTATAGCATGGTTTTCCACTAGCCTACATTCAGTCACAGATAACACTATAGCATGGTTTTACACTAGCCTACATTCAGTCACAGATAACTCTATAGCATAGTTTTACACTAGCCTACATTCAGTCACAGATAACACTATAGCATGGTTTTACACTAGCCTACATTCAGTCACAGATGACACTATAGCATGGTTTTACACTAGCCTACATTCAGTCACAGATGACACTATAGCATGGTTTTACACTAGCCTACATTCAGTCACAGATAACACTATAGCAAATGGGAACGTATTTAACTAAGACAAACAACACTCATTTCCATATGCCACAGCTGGTGCTTCAGCTTGTTTCAGGTTACTGATTAGCCACATCACCATGACTGCCCTTTTTATGATTCCATCAGCCTGTATCGCAGTTTGTTTTTATCGTTGAACTGTGAGCGTGGAACCTTCCAGCCTCGCTACCGGCCTTGTATGAGGAGATTTAATTTGATACCTGATATACTGTCTATCCTCTGTGCCTTAACTTTGTAGCTGTGTTATACTGTCCATCCTCTGTGCCTTAGCTTTGTAGCTGTGTTATACTGTCTATCCTCTGTGCCTGAGCTTTGTAGCTGTGTTATACTGTCCATCCTCTGTGCCTGAGCTTTGTAGCTGTGTTATACTGTCCATCCTCTGTGCCTTTGCTTTGTAGCTGTGTTATACTGTCTATCCTCTGTGCCTGAGCTTTGTAGCTGTGTTATACTGTCTATCCTCTGTGCCTTAACTTTGTAACTGTGTTATACTGTCTATCCTCTGTGCCTTAACTTTGTAACTGTGTTATACTGTCTATCCTCTGTGCCTTAACTTTGTAACTGTGTTATACTGTCTATCCTCTGTGCCTGAGCTTTGTAACTGTGTTATACTGTCTATCCTCTGTGCCTGAGCTTTGTAACTGTGTTATACTGTCTATCCTCTGTGCCTTAACTTTGTAACTGTGTTATACTGTCCATCCTCTGTGCCTGAACTTTGTAGCTGTGTTATACTGTCCATCCTCTGTGCCTGAACTTTGTAACTGTGTTATACTGTCCATCCTCTGTGCCTGAACTTTGTAACTGTGTTATACTGTCCATCCTCTGTGCCTGAACTTTGTAACTGTGTTATACTGTCTATCCTCTGTGCCTGAACTTTGTAACTGTTTCCAACCTAGTAAATCACATTTACCACTGTGTGTGTGACTACTTTATGTATGTGGGTGGTTATTTGGATAGATTGTTGATGCTTAAACATTTTTGAAAGGCATACTTCCAATGTGCCAACAAAACAAATGCTATTGCTCCAGATACTCAACTCGTCTAAAGAAGGACAGTTTTATTGCTTCTTTAGTCAGCACAACAGTTTTTAGCTGTGTTAACATAATTGCAAAAGTGTTTTCTAATGATCAATTAGCCTTTTAAAATGATCAACTTGGATTAGCTAACACAACGTGCTATTGGAACACAGAAGTGATGGTTGCTTATAATGGGCCTCTATACTCCTGTGTAGATATTCTATTACAAAATCAGTAGTTTCTAGCTGCAATAGTCATTTACATGAGCAATGTCTACACTGTATTTCTGATCAATTAATGTTATTTTAATGGGGGAAAAAAAAAGCTTTTCTTTCAAAAACAAGAACATTTCTAAGTGACCGCAAAACTTTTTAATGGAGATATATACACACACATTATTGGACTACCCTCTGTCCCCCAGGTTTCAGAAACAAAGGCAGATAGTCTTGGTATTTCACAAGATGCAGCTTCTGTTATGCCCCGACTGACTGTGGGTGGCAGTAGCGAGCAGCACCGTAGTTTGCTTGATGGTGAAGTCTGAGCCGACGAAGCAAAGTCAAGTAGCAAAGATGGCGGTATCGGTGTTTCCCTGCGTGCGGCTGCGGTCCATCGGGGACGCGAACGGAGAGATCCAGCGACACTCCGAGCAACAGCCCCTGAGGTTGGAGGTTAAAAGCACCCCAGACACGGCTCTCTTAAATCTCTCCAATAGTAAGTAGCTGCTATAACCAGCTCCCGGGGTATTGATTATCCGCTAGTTTAGCTAGCGCTTCCTGCCTTGTGGCAGAAACCTTCACGATGCTATGAAGAATCAATCAGTAAAGCGGCGGCTAACTGACGTTAGCATCTTGCTAACCAGGTAGCATTTCACTGTGATGGGCCGGTGCGTTGGGATAGCACAAGTTCACCCAAAATGTGTTTTTCCAAAGTTAACTAATGTCGATGTTGTAGAAATTGGCTGGTTATTACCAGAATATTGATACAGTACGTATAAAATAGCATCTTTATTAACGTTGTGAGATGGCTAGGTAACTAGCATGCTAAGTTTGAGGCTTGGTGTGCCTATACATCTTGGTGGCTTTGTCCTGTAGCTTCACATCTTTCATTGTAGAGTAACGTCAGTTAGCCTGCAAACCCGACGTTGAATCTCACTGCATTTGATGTCGGGCGATAATTGAATCGTTGTGATCAGGAAAGTTAACTCCCTCGACCTCTGCAAGCCAGAATGTTGAATAGAAAGATATATTTGAACTTACTTTACCCGGGCGGTTGGTCCATCACGTGTAGGAACGAGACCATTCAAATAAGTGTAATTAAATCAACTTTTTCAAAATACTATTGTGTTTAAAATGTCTCACCTGAAGATGAAAAGAGAAGTATGTGCGCTTGCCAGGCGCTTGCACCTGTTTACATGCTTCTGCGGATGCTTCAGGTGAAGCACTGATAGTGACATTTTAACTCCCTACCAGTGCTTTGAAAAGTTGGTTTAATTCTACTTTGGAAATAGTGTGTGTGTGTGTGTGTGTGTGTGTGTGTGTGTGTGTGTGTGTGTGTGTGTGTGTGTGTGTGTGTGTGTGTGTGTGTGTGTGTGTGTGTGTGTGTGTGTGTGTGTGTGTGTGTGTGACTTTATCTTACCTGTCTCTGGTGGTTTGTCAACAGGTGATGAGACATCAGTCTTCAAGTGTTCGTTGTCCAGGGAAACGGAATGCAGTCGTGTGGGGAAACAGTCATTCATCATCACACTGGGCTGCAACAGTGTCCTGCTACAGTTCTCCACACCTGCAGGTAGGCTGTGTGGATGTTTTACAAAAGTTGTGCAGTGATTGCCTCACCGGTGGTGATGTAAAGTCTGTTTCTAAGTGAGTGTGTGTGTGTGTAGAGTTTACTTCCTTCTATAACATTCTGAAGAGTTGCCGGGGCCACAATGCAGAACACTCAGTCTTCAGTGACAGGACAGAAGAGTCCTCTGCCGTGCAATACTTTCAGGTGGGACACACACACACACACACACACACACACACACACACACACACACACACACCTGCACTGGCAAGGCATTTCCTGCAGTTCCATCTAATCCAACTCTCACATGGTGGTGTAGTGGAGGGGTAACGCAAGTAGACATAGTTTATAATAATAATAATAATAATATGCCAGTTTACACACCTTTTGTTAGGCCCGACAGTTTACACACCTTTTGCTGAAAAATGCATTGAAAGAACAGGAAGTGCTGCTTTTTCCACTGTGAACAGCGATCAGTTCAGCCACCAATGTTTTTATCACCACACACAGAGACAAACACAGCATTATGAAGTCTAAAAGACATTGGAGAGAACTGCTGAACTTTGACTGATTGGCCTCTGAATGACCTTTGCCTTCTGCCCTTTGACCCTCCTCTCCCTCCAGTTCTATGGCTATCTCTCTCAGCAGCAGAACATGATGCAGGACTATGTTCGGACCGGAACCTACCAACGTGCCATCCTTCAGAACCACGGTGACTTTAAGGACAAGGTACCAAACACAGACACACAGTGATTGATTTATGTGTGCTGCCAATCCAATGATCTGTGATCTCTCTTCCTCTTCCTCCCTCCCCTTCTCTCTAGGTGGTGTTAGATGTGGGCTGTGGTTCAGGTATTCTGTCGTTCTTTGCGGCGCAGGCCGGAGCCAGGAAGGTCTACGCTGTGGAGGCTAGCACCATGGCCCAGCACGCAGAGGTACCACACTGACCGCCCACCACACTGACCGCCCACCACACTGACCGCCCACCACACTGACCGCCCACCACACTGACCGCCCACCACACTGACCGCCCACCACACTGACCGCCACCTACCACACTGACCACCACCTACCACACTGACCACCACCTACCACACTGACCACCACCTACCACACTGACCACCACCTACCACACTGACCACCACCTACCACACTGACCACCACCTACCACACTGACCACCACCTACCGCACTGACCACCACCTACCGCACTGACCACCACCTACCGCACTGACCACCACCTACCGCACTGACCACCACCTACCGCACTGACCACCACCTACCGCACTGACCACCACCTACCGCACTGACCACCACCTACCGCACTGACCACCACCTACCGCACTGACCACCACCTACCGCACTGACCACCACCTACCGCACTGACCACCACCTACCGCACTGACCACCACCTACCGCACTGACCACCACCTACCGCACTGACCACCACCTACCGCACTGACCACCACCTACCACACTGACCACCACCTACCACACTGACCACCACCTACCACACTGACCAACTACCACACTGACCACCACCTACCACACTGACCACCACCTACCACACTGACCACCAACTACCACACTGACCAACTACCACACTGACCTCACCTACCACACTGACCACCCACCGCACTGACCACCTACCACACTGACCACCACCTACCGCACTGACCACCACCTACCGCACTGACCACCACCTACCGCACTGACCACCACCTCCACCAGACTGACCACCACCTACCGCACTGACCACCACCTACCACACTGACCACCACCTACCGCACTGACCACCACCTACCGCACTGA
>NW_025747616.1:0-5000 GCF_021184085.1 Oncorhynchus gorbuscha
CTACATTACAGTTCTCTGTTTGAGTGTTGATGATTAAGCCACATTGAACTACATTACAGTTCTCGTGTTAGATGTTTTTTCACTGCATTTGAACTACAGTTGAGGAGAGGTGGTGATTACCTTCATTATGATCTGATTTGATCTGGTCAACAGGAGTGCAATATGCTGTAGCATGGAGAGCCATGACTTCTCCTCTATACTCTGGCCATCATGTGTGAATCAGAATGGCACATGACTAGGTTTTACACAGCGATAATCTAATCCATGAGAATCAACAAGCACTTGGGATCTCAGCTCAGGAGCCCCACTGTAAATGATATACACTGTAGAGAATCTGATTGGCTTTGTCAAAGACACAGTCTATAAGAGTTCCTGCTGTTCAATGGTCATTTCAATAATATGTGACCCCTCGTCTCTTTTCGGTCCAACACTGGAAGCAGTGTTTTTGATATAGGAGTAAAGTACAGGCTCTGAGCTTCACTGCAATTGGAGGAACAATGGGAAAGTAATGCTTACGGTGAAAGTTGATAAACTTGTAAACCCACTTTGAGAAATGGCCCTGAAAAGTTTTGGCTCAGTTTTTACACTTCCTTGTTCACAAAACATGTGTTGTTTATACCTACAGGGCCTCTCAGAAAGTCTTCACACCCCTTGACTTTTCCCACATTTTGTTGTGTTACAGCCCGAATTTACAAGTGGATTAAATGATTTTTGTTTGTTACTGGCATACACACAATACCGTAATGACCAAGTGGAATAATGTTTATTTTTATTTGTACAAATGAATTAAAATGAATTGTCTTGAGTAAATAAAAGTATTCAACCCTTTTGTTATGGCAAGCCAAAATAAGTTTGCGAGCCCCAAACAATGATTGGTTTAATGGGTCTCCATAATAATGTGTATGGACTCACTCTGTTTGCAGTGTTTTAACAAGATTTTAGTATGACTGCCTCATCTCTGTACCCCCACAATTATCTTCAAGGTCACTCAGTCGAGCAGTGAAAGACCAGGGAGGTTTTCCAATGCCTTGTAAAAGGGCACCTATTGGTAGATGGAGTAACAAAACAGCAGATGTTGAATATCCCCTGAGCATGGTGAGATATGATTAACACTTTTGCATGGTATCGATACACCCAGTCACTACATAGATACAGGTGTCCCTTCCTAACTCAGTTGCCGGAGGAAGGAAACCGCTCAGGATTTCATCAGGGATGCCAATGGTGACTTTAAAACAGTTACAGAGTTCAATGTCTGTGACAGGAGAAAAGTGAGGATGGATCAACAACATTGTCGTTACTCCACAATACTAACCTAGATGATAGAGTGAAAAGAGGAAGCCTCCATGACCTGCATACACCTATGTCACCCATACACCCATGTCACCCATACACCATGTCACCCATACCCATGTCACCCATGTCACCCATGTCACAATCATACACCCATGTCACCCATACACCCTTACACCCATGTCTGCCCATACACCCATGTCACCCATACACCCATGTCACCCATACACCCATGTCACCCATACACCCATACACCCGTGTCACCCATACACCCATGTCACCCATACACCCATATCACCCATACACCCATGTCACCCATACACCCATGTCACCCATACACCTATGTCACCCATGTCACCCATACACCCACGGCTGACTTCGTTTGTCAGTTGGACGGTGCTTCTGGGTTAAGCGGGCGGGTGTTAAAAAGCGCGGTTTGGCGGGTCATGTTTCGGAGGACGCACGATTTGACCTTCGCCTCTCCTGAGCCCTTTGGGGAGTTGCAGTGATGAGAAAGAGATCGTAATTGGTTATCACGACATTGGGGAGAAAAGGGGGTAAAATACAGAAATAAATGGTTTTCCTCATCGTCTGATTCATTGTCAGAGACAGTCAACATGGGACGATCGTCCTCCAGACAGTAGTCCTCCAGAAAGTAGTCCTCCAGAAAGTAGTCCTCCAGAAAGTAGTCCTCCAGAAAGTAGTCCTCCAGACAGTAGTCCTCCAGAAAGTAGTCCTCCAGAAAGTAGTCCTCCAGAAAGTAGTCCTCCAGACAGTAGTCCTCCAGAAAGTAGTCCTCCAGACAGTAGTCCTCCAGAAAGTAGTCCTCCAGACAGTAGTCCTCCAGAAAGTAGTCCTCCAGACAGTAGTCCTCCAGAAAGTAGTCCCTCACAACTTTTTCCCACTGATATTTGTCAATGGCGCCTGCTAAATTCAGGGCAGCAATGTCATTGAGAGCAGTAGCAACACTTGCAGTTCTCCATGGCTATATCCTGTTTTTAAAACCTGGTAGCAAGGATTATCTGAGCAGCTCATGTTATAGAAAGAAGCCTGCGACATGGCAGACCAATTAGAACTAATCTCTCCAGCCCATCGATTGTCTCAACCAATCATGGCTAGCGGGAAGGTTCCTGTCTTTTTCTGTGGCTAAAACCAACTAGGCTCGTAATTTAACAATTGTATTCATATTTACAGAGGACACACCCGTTTATTATTAAGGCACATTAAAGTTCACATGTTCAAGAAGGAATTTCTGAAAAACAGAACATGCATTTCGATTTTGAAAAATGTCTCTCCAGTGAAGTAGTGACGTTCGTCATACACCCAGCTTCCTGAAAAAGGCCACACACATATATATATACTAACAAATTGCTTCTTGAAGAATAGAACTCATAGATCCCTCAATACGAACTTACTACAACTGCCTTACCCAATCAAAACCCCAAATCTGTCTGGCTTGAAAATACGTTTAGAAAACTATTATGTGGAGCAGGGTCCGGCTGTTTAAACTGCAGATTGTGCCTTTAAGATGAGAGGTCTGTTACAGAGTGGCCACGTTGTTCAAATCCTAAATAGTATGTCGTAGCCTTGACAAGCCAGCCAGCTACTTAGGTGTTGGTGAGATGAGGAAGTGGGTCACAGAAAGCATGAGCAGCGGAGAGAGGGAGTAAAGAGAGAGACGACACCCTCCTCACCAGACACACAGTACAGTACAGTACAGTACAGTACAGTACAGTACAATTACAGTACAGTACAGTACAGTACAGTACAGTACAGTACGAATGCCGGACATGCACTGCAGCATCTTCTATCTCTCTCTCCCTGCGTTCCCTCGCTTTCTCTGTACACTCTACAATTGGCTAAAGAGGTAGATAGTTGTCTTTTCTCTGTTTCTCCTTTCATTCTCTCTCTCTATCTCTCTCTCTCTCTGTCTCCCCCCTTTTCTCTCTCTCTCTCTCTCTCTCTCTCTCTCTCTCTCTCTCTTTCTCTCTCTCTTTCCCTCTCTCTGCCTCCCCCTCTTTTCTCTCATAACTGTCCTATCTGTCTGTCTGTATAAGGCTAGAGAACGCCTAGAGTCTGATAATAAAGCCGACTGTTAATATGTCATCAGTGTTGTTGTGTGTATAGGGTGAATTACAATACTGTTATGTTAACACCCAGGATCTTATGCTGGCTTCCCTTCCTCAGAACTCTACTGTACAACTACTCACATAGATCCTATTCAATTGCTCTAATATCTCAAGGTTCTATGGAACTACTAGCTTGGAAACCAAGCAGATTATCACTCTGTTTCACTGTTGTTTCTCTTGAAACAGAATAGAGCTAAACACAGGCAAAATCCTGGTTCAGTCTGCTTTCCAACAGACACTGGAAGACAAATCTACATTTCAGCAGGACAATAACCTAAAACACACTGAGTTGCTTACCAAGAGAACATTACATGTTCCTGAGTGGCTGAGTGGCTGGCTTACAGTTTTGACTTAAATCAGCTTGAAAATCTATGGCAAGACTTGAACATGGCTGTCTATCAATTATCAACAATTTTGAATGATTTTTAAAGAACAATGGGCAAATATTGTACAATACAGGTGTGCAAAGGTCTTAGAGACTTACCCACAAGTACTCACAATATAATCGCTGCCAAAGGGGATTCTAACACTGAATGTGATGTCACTGGTGTGAATACTTATGTCAATTCAATATTTCTGTATTTTATTTGAAATAAAATTGACAACATTTTTATAAAACATGTTTTCACTTTCTCATTATGGGGTATTGAGATGTCATTATGGGGTATTGTGATGTCAATATGGGGTATTGTGATGTCATTATGGGTTATTGTGATGCCATTATGGGGTATTGTGATGTCATTATGGAGTATTGTGATGTCATTATGGAGTATTGTGATGTCATTATGGGGTATTGTGATGTCATTATGGGTATTGTGATGTCATTATGGGGGTATTGCCCAATGTCATTTGGGGTATTGTAATGTCATTATGGGTAATAAGTCAAGATGGGTCTGAAAAACTTTCTGGGGCTTCTTTAATCCATTTTTGAATACATGGCTATGGCTGGGTGGCTGGAAGGCTGGATGGCTGAGGCTTCGTGGGTCTCTTGATGGCTGGATGGCTGGATGTCTGAGGCTTCTGTTAGTCAGGTCTGCTTGGATGGCTGGATGGCTGGATGGCTGAGGCTTCTGTTAGTCAGGTCTGCTTGATGGCTGGATGGCTGGATGTCTTAGGCTTCTGTTAGTCAGGTCTGCTTGAATGGCTGGATGGCTGGATGTTCGAGGCTTCGTTGGGGGCTTCGTGGTCTGCTTGGATGGCTGGATGGCTGGATGTCTGAGGCTTCTGTTAGTTGTAGTCTGCTTGATGGCTGGATGGCTGAATGGCTGGATGGCTGGATGGCTGGATGGCTGAGGGCTTCTGTTAGTCAGGTCTGCTTGGATGGCTGGATGGCTGGATGGCTGGATGGCTGAGGCTTCTGTTAGTCAGGTCTGCTTGGATGGCTGGATGGCTGGATGGCTGGATGGCTGAGGCTTCCCGTTAGTCAGGTCTGCTTGGATGGCTGATGGCTGATGGCTGGATGGTTGAGGCTTTCTGTTAGTCAGGTCTGCTTGATGGCTGGATGGCTGGATGGCTGGATGGGAAGAGGGAGGGGATAAGAGGGAGGTTTACACTTTCAACTGATATCTGTTTTCATTTTGT
>NW_025747616.1:10000-15000 GCF_021184085.1 Oncorhynchus gorbuscha
ACAGAGAGTACAGAGAGAGAGAGAGAGGGATAGAGTGAGAGAGAGGTAGAGAGATGTAGAGAGAGAGAGAGGGATAGGTAGAGAGAGGTAGTAGAGAGAGAGGGATAGGTAGAGAGAGAGAGAGAGAGGTAGAGAGAGAGATGTAGGTAGAGAGAGAGATGAGACAGAGAGAGAGAGGGATAGGTAGAGAGAGGTAGAGAGAGATGTAGAGAGAGATGTAGGTAGAGAGAGAGAGAGAGAGATGAGAGAGATGAGAGTAGAGAGAGAGGAGATAGGTAGAGAGAGAGTAGAGAGAGAGAGATAGGTAGAGAGAGGTAGAGAGAGATGTAGGTAGAGAGAGAGATGTAGGTAGAGAGAGAGAGATGAGAGAGAGAGAGAGAGTAGAGAGAGATGAGAGAGAGAGAGAGAGAGAGAGAGAGAGAGACTGCATTAGCTCTACTTACCTTTGTCATCGCCCAGTGCTGGAGGGGACTCCTCTCCTCCCCTGCCAGAGTCTGCATAGTAACAGCAGGCTAACAGGGGATGCTGTAACCTTTTAGATAGCAGACCTCTTTTCTGCATTTTTTCGTACATGTCCTCTCTGGAGCACAACATTTTGGACATCATCTGTTAGCTACATACGCCACAAATAGACAGCACACACACGAGTACACACACACACGTAACCATCACATGAACAAATGCGGTGTTGAAAATAGCTTGTCAGAAACAAAAAGAGAGAGAGGTGAAAAAGAGAAAGAGGCCCAGAGAGATAGAATGAGCTGAAGGAAAAAGCTCTGTTAACCATTACATTGAGCTGATTGGGTGTTATCCATACAGGAGCTCCAGTCGTATCCCTATCCCCAGCCGTATCCCTATCCCCAGCCGTATCCCTATCCCCAGTCGTATCCCTATCCCCAGTCGTATCCCTATCCCCAGCCGTATCCCTATCCCCAGCCGTATCCCTATCCCCAGTCGTATCCCTATCCCCAGTCGTATCCCTATCCCCAGTCGTATCCCTATCCCCAGTCGTATCCCTATCCCCAGTCGTATCCCTATCCCCAGCCCCAGCCGTATCCCTATCCCCAGCCGTATCCCTATCCCCAGCCGTATCCCTATCCCCAGTCGTATCCCTATCCCCAGTCGTATCCCTATCCCCAGTCGTATCCCTATCCCCAGCCGTATCCCTATCCCCAGTCCCAGCCGTACCCCAGCCCCAGCCGTATCCCTATCCCCAGCCGTATCCCTATACCCAGCCCCAGCCGTATCCCCAGCCCCAGCCGTATCCCCATCCCCAGCCGTATCCCTATCCCCAGCCGTATCCCTATCCCCAGCCCCAGCCGTATCCCTATCCCCAGCCGTATCCCTATCCCCAGCCCCAGCTGTATCCCTATCCCCAGCCCCAGCCGTATCCCCAGCCCCAGCCGTATCCCCAGCCCCAGCCCCAGCCGTATCCCCAGCCCCAGCCGTATCCCTATCCCCAGCCCCAGCCGTATCCCCAGCCCCAGCCGTATCCCCAGCCCCAGCCGTATCCCCAGCCCCAGCCGTATCCCCAGCCCCAGCCGTATACCCAGCCCCAGCCGTATCCCTATCCCCAGCCCCTGCCGTATCCCTATCCCCAGCCCCAGACGTATCCCTATCCCCAGCCCCAGCCGTATCCCCAGCCCCAGCCGCCGCATCCCCAGCCCCAGCCGTATCCCTATCCCCAGCCCCAGCCGTATCCCTATCCCCAGCCCCAGCCGTATCCCTATCCCCAGCCCCAGCCGTATCCCCAGCCCCAGCCGTATCCCTATCCCCAGCCGTATCCCTATCCCCAGCCCCAGCCGTATCCCTATCCCCAGCCCCAGCCCCAGCCGTATCCCTATCCCCAGCCCCAGCCGTATCCCTATCCCCAGCCCCAGCCGTATCCCCAGCCCCAGCCGTATCCCTATCCCCAGCCGTATCCCTATTCCCAGCCCCAGCCGTATCCCTATCCCCAGCCCCAGCCGTATCCCTATCCCCAGCCCCAGCCGTATCCCTATCCCCAGCCCCAGCCGTATCCCTATCCCCAGCCCCAGCCGTATCCCCAGCCCCAGCCGTATCCCTATCCCCAGCCGTATCCCTATCCCCAGCCCCAGCCGTATCCCTATCCCCAGCCCCAGCCGTATCCCTATCCCCAGCCCCAGCCGTATCCCTATCCCCAGCCGTATCCCTATCCCCAGCCCCAGCCGTATCCCTATCCCCAGCTGTATCCCTATCCCCAGCCCCAGCCGTATCCCTATCCCCAGCCCCAGCCGTATCCCTATCCCCAGCCCCAGCCGTATCCCCAGCCCCAGCCGTATCCCTATCCCCAGCCCCAGCCGTATCCCCAGCCCCAGCCGTATCCCCAGCCCCAGCCGTATCCCTATCCCCAGCCGTATCCCTATCCCCAGCCCCAGCCGTATCCCTATCCCCAGCCCCAGCCGTATCCCCAGCTCCAGCCCCAGTGGCCTGGAAGTAAAAGTTGCTGTAGACAGCACATCACCATCCTGATCGCTCAACACACACACTCTGCCTGGCTGCCTGGCTCAGTCTCTACTGCTGCTAGCTGGATCAACTGAGCCCACGTCACACTGCAGACCTAGCACTGATTGGCTGGCCTCTGTCTCTCTCTCTGCCTCTCTCTCTCTGCCTCTCTCTCTCTGCCTCTCTCTCTCTGCCTCTCTCTCTCTCTCTCTCTCTCTCTCTCTTTACTCTTTACCTCTCGCTTAACTCTCTCATGATATAACCCTGTCTATCTACACAGAGGTGTTCTAGACATCATGATATAACCCTGTCTATCTACTCAGAGGTGTTATAGACATCATGATATAACCCTGTCTATCTACACAGAGGTGTTCTAGACATCATGATATAACCCTGTCTATCTACACAGAGGTGTTCTAGACATCATGATATAACCCTGTCTATCTACACAGAGGTGTTATAGACATCATGATATAACCCTGTCTATCTACACAGAGGTGTTATAGACATCATGATATAACCCTGTCTATCTACACAGAGGTGTTATGGACATCATGATATAACCCTGTCTATCTACACAGAGGTGTTATAGACATTGTTTTTAACATCTAGCTCTTCTGTTCTGATTCCTATATGAACACAACATGTGTTTGCCAAACATGGGACCGTGTTCAGCGACAGCACTCTCCCCAATGATAGTTCATCTCAAACACATTCCACTGAGAGAAGTGCAGTGTGACTTTTCTTTGGGATTTGACTTGAGCCTTTTATTTTTGTCATAATATGTCTGGTGCTGTTTTTCATTCTGGAAACTCCCGACCCAGTGCTGGTTAGAGATGGCTTTGTTAAAAGAAACTCAACACCTGCTGCAAGGGAACAGAGGGTTTTCCCACCACCTCTCTGTCAATTTCAATGTAAGGGCTTTATTGGCATGGGAAACGTATGTTAACATTGCCAAAGCAAGTGCAATAGATAATAAACAAAAGTGAAAAAAAAATGAACAGTAAACATTACACTCACAGACTTTCCAAAATAAAAAAGACGTTTCAAATTATGTTTGTCATATTATGTCTATATCGAGTGTTGTCACGATTTACAAATAGTTAAAGTACAAAAGGGAAAATAAATAAATATGGGTTGTATTTACACACACACACGCACACACACACACACGCACACACACGCACGCACGCGCGCACGCGCACGCACACGCACACGCACGCACGCACACACACACACACACACACACACACACACACACACACACACACACACACACACACACACACACACACACACACACACACACACACACACACACACAGTAGATGAATGGAGTTTGGGGTCATGGAGGATGTCTCTCTCACCAGTACTAGTATGTCCTGAGGTGAACCAGGCCATCAAAGAGGGTCTATAATGGAGAGACAAGTTAAACAACTTCCTCCTAACAGGCTATTCAGCCTGGGGCCACATCTGTCTGGATGGAAGAATGTGTGTGTGTGCATGTGTATAACTATAGTTGTGAGGACGTGTGTGTGTGTGTCTGTTGGCTGAGTGCACATCTCTGACTGGGTGGGCGGTTTTAGGGTTAGTGTTACTTCTAACCTCCTAATCCCACCCACTCTGTCGCCAGAACACACCAAACACACAGACCACAGGGCTGCTGGGTTAGAGGTAGGGTTGGGGTTAGAGTTGAGGTTGGGGGTGGAGTTGGGGTTGGGGTTAGAATTGGGGTTGGAGTTGGAGTTAGGGTTGGAGTTGGAGTTGGGGTTTGGGTTGTGGTGGAGTTGGGGTTGGGGTTGGGTTAGTTGGAGTTGGGGTTAGGGTTGGAGTTAGTTGAGGTTGGAATTGGAGTTGGAGTTGGGGTTGGAATTGGAGTTAGGGTTGGGGTTAGAGTTGAGGTTAGAGTTGAGGGGGTGGAGTTGGAGTTAGGGTTAGAATTGGAGTTGGGGTAGGAGTTGGAGTTGGGGTTGGGGTTGGGGTTAGAATTGGAGTTGTGGTTGGAGTTGGGGTTGGAGTTAGAGTTAGGGTTGGGGTTAGAGTTGAGGTTGGGTGGAGTTGGAGTTGGGGTTAGAATTGGAGTTAGGGTTTGGAGTTAGTTGGAGTTGGAGTTGGAGTTGGGGTTAGAGTTGGAGTTGGAGTTGGGGTTAGAGTTGGGGTTGAACACATGCCTCTGTAAGGAGGGTGGGTTGGGGTTGAACACATGCCTCTGTAAGGAGGGTGGGTTGGGGTTGAACACATGCCTCTGTAAGGAGGGTGGGTTGGGGTTGAACACATGCCTCTGTAAGGTAGGGGGTTGGTATTAATAGTAGTGGGTTTCAGAAAGCAGCAGACAACAGGGAGAGAACATTTAGAAGTATAGGGGCGTGTCTGTCATTATAGGGGCGTGTCTGTCAGCATAGGGGTGTGTCTGTCATTATAGGGGCATGTCTGTCATTATAGGGGCGTGTCTGTCAGCATAGGGGCGTGTCTGTCAGCATAGGGGTGTGTCTGTCATTATAGGGGCGTGTCTGTCAGCATAGGGGCTTGTCTGTCAG
>NW_025747616.1:20000-22500 GCF_021184085.1 Oncorhynchus gorbuscha
CTACCAGTATACTATATCTATCTGTCTCTATCTCAATGTAGGAGCTGTCTCTCCATCCAGACCTCCCATACTATATATATTACCAGTATACTATATCTATCTGTCTCTTTCTCAATGTAGGAGCTGATGCTCCATCCAGACCTCCCATACTATATATACTACCAGTTTACTATATATACTACCAGTATACTATATATACTACCAGTATACTATATCTATCTGTCTCTATCTCAATGTAGGAGCTGTCTCTCCATCTTGTGTCTTCATCTTGACTGAACTGACAGTGAAATGGAGGACACTCAGGTTGGTTGTAAATAGTAGGGTTACTTCAGGTTACTGTCGCCAGTCTCAGATAATTATAGTTCTGGCCAAGTTGAAAGTAGGGACGTGTGTGTGTGTGTCTGTGTCTGTGTGTCTGTGTGTCTGTGAGTCTGTGTCTGTGTGTGTGTGTGTGTGTGTGTGTGTGTGTGTGTGTGTGTGTGTGTGTGTGTGTGTGTGTGTGTGTGTGTGTGTGTGTGTGTGTGTGTGTGTGTGTGTGTGTGTGTGTGTGTGTATGTGTGTGTGTATGTGTGTGTGTGTGTGTGTGTGTGTGTGTGTGTGTGTGTTTGTGTGTGTGTGTGTGTGTGTGTGTGTGTGTGTGTGTGTGTGTGTGTGTGTGTGTGTGTGTGTGTGTGTGTGTGTGTGTGTGTGTGTGTGTGTGTGTTGGGGGAGAAATATAATGTGATAGATAGACAGTGTGATAGCAGCCTGTCTGCCTCAGTGCAGCCAGTGTCCCAGTCGCCCTACTTTTCCCCTCACAGTCCATGTACTTCTAGGTTCTGACAGCCCGTTGAATGTTTAATGCTTTGTGATTTCCATTGGAGACACATCAAGGCTTGGTTTGTTACCAGGCCCCAACGTCTGAGAGAGAGATGCTGCTTAATGTGATGGTAGGAGCTGAGAACAGCATCCTTCATCCTCTTGGTCTTTAGCTTGATTCTGTAAAACGCAGTGTTCCAAAGCAGAATATTACAGCATCACTCCATACTGATCTGGCGGCGGCCATTTTGTTTCACCCCATGACGCAAACACACTTACAAAGTAAGGCCCCTGTGGTTTACATGGCTGACTTCCATTCTGGGAACCACAAGCCTGGTATTACTCTGGCATAAAATACATGACTTCATTGCTTATCTGTGGTTTTCCTTCCCGCTGTCTGCATGTCCTGACTGAGGACTGGTGCAATACAACAATATTGTGTTTCCCATTGGGATTCTCAAATGACAACTTGTCTGGCATCTGATCTCTCAAACGAGGTGCATGGTATGCCTGCAGGTGACGTCATGTGTTAGGGATGTCACCGCGACAGACTGCACGGCTAAGACTTGGTATGTCCCAGACAGACAGAGAGAGGGAGAGGGGCTGTTTTAGGAGGTGTAGACAGAGGGAGGGAGAGGGGCTGTTTTAGGAGGTGTAGACAGAGGGAGGGAGAGGGGCTGTTTTAGGAGGTGTAGGCAGAGGGAGGGAGAGGGGCTGTTTTAGGAGGTGGAGGGAGAGGGAGGGAGAGGGGCTGTTTTAGGAGGTGGAGGGAGAGGGAGGGAGAGGGGCTGTTTTAGGAGGTGTAGACAGAGGAGGGAGAGGGGCTGTTTTAGGAAGTGTAGACAGAGAGAGGGAGAGGGGCTGTTTTAGGGAGGTGTAGACAGAGAGAGGGAGAGGGGCTGTTTTAGGAGGTGTAGACAGAGAGAGGGAGAGGGGCTGTTTTAGGAGGTGTAGACAGAGAGAGGGAGAGGGGCTGTTTTAGGAGGTGTAGACAGAGAGAGGGAGAGGGGCTGTTTTAGGAGGTGTAGGGAGAGGGAGGGAGAGGCGCTGTTTTAGGAGGTGTAGACAGAGGTAGGGAGAGGGGCTGTTTTAGGAGGTGTAGACAGAGAGAGGGAGAGGGGCTGTTTTAGGAGGTGTAGACAGAGAGAGGGAGAGGGGCTGTTTTAGGAGGTATAGACAGAGAGAGGGAGAGGGGCTGTTTTAGGAGGTGTAGACAGAGAGAGGGGAGAGGGGCTGTTTTAGGAGGTGTAGACAGAGGTAGGGAGAGGGGCAGTTTTAGGAGGTGTAGGCAGAGGTAGGGAGAGGGGCTGTTTTAGGAGGTGAGACAGAGGTAAGGAGAGGGGCTGTTTTAGGAGGTGTAGACAGAGGGAGGGAGAGGGGCTGTTTTAGGAGGTGTAGGCAGAGGGAGGGAGAGGGGCTGTTTTAGGAGGTGGAGGGAGAGGGAGGGAGAGGGGCTGTTTTAGGAGGTGGAGGGAGAGGGAGGGAGAGGGGCTGTTTTAGGAGGTGTAGACAGAGGGAGGGAGAGGGGCTGTTTTAGGAGGTGGAGGAGAGGGAGGGAGAGGGGCTGTTTTAGGAGGTGTAAACAGAGGGAGGGAGTTATGCTGTGTAGGGCTGATAAGGTCTTCCTTCCTTCTCCTCTTCCTGCTCCGGGCCTGTTGGGTCCTGACTCCTGTCTATTAGACAGAGGGAAAGGGCCTGTTGG
>NW_025747616.1:27500-40000 GCF_021184085.1 Oncorhynchus gorbuscha
GCCCAGTATCCTAAACGTAGCGGCTAAAGGACCACGTTGTGGTGTTCAGTTTGTGTTCATCCATGCCCAGTATCCTAAACGTAGCGGCTGAAGGACCACGTTGTGGTGTTCAGTTTGTGTTCATCCATGCCCAGTATCCTAAACGTTAAGGCTGAAGGACCACGTTGTGGTGTTCAGTTTGTGTTCATCCATGCCCAGTATCCTAAACGTAACGGCTGAAGGACCACGTTGTGGTGTTCAGTTTGTGTTCATCCATGACCAGTATCCTAAACGTAGCGGCTGAAGGACCACGTTGTGGTGTTACTGTTACATCCGTTCTAACCCTGTTTATATGGGCAGCCTAGACTGTGTCTGTGTCTGCCATGTCCTTTCCCACTAACCAGTCTGCATGGAAGGTGGCTGTTTGGTCAACCCTGAGGCTGGCTGGATCTCCAGGTCTGAGAAACGGCTCCCTGAGGCTGGAATGTGAGGTGGAGGGTGGGAGTGAGGGAGTGATGGAATGTGAGGTGGAGGGTGGGAGTGAGGGAATGTGAGGTGGAGGGTGGGGGTGATGGAATGTGGGAGTGAGGGAATGTGAGGTGGAGGGTGGAGGTGAGGGAATATGAGGTGGAGGGTGGGAGTGAGGGATGGTGAGGTGGAGGGTAGGAGTGAGGGAATGTGAGGTGGAGGGTGGGGGTGAGGAATGTGAGGTGGAGGGTGGGGGTGAGGGAACGTGAGGTGGAGGGTGGGAGTGAGGGAGTGATGGAATGTGAGGTGGAGGGTGGGAGTGAGGGAATGTGGGAGTGAGGGAAAGCGTGGGTGGAGGGGGGGGGTGAGGGAATGTGAGGTGGAGGGTGGGAGTGATGGAATGTGAGGTGGAGGGTGGGAGTGATGGAATGTGAGGTGGAGGGTGGGGGTGAGGGAATGTGAGGTGGAGGGTGGGGGTGAGGGAATGTGAGGTGGAGGGTGGGGGTGAGGGAATGTGAGGTGGAGGGTGGGGGTGAGGGAATGTGAGGTGGAGGGTGGGGGTGAGGGAATGTGAGGTGGAGGGTGGGAGTGAGGGAATGTGAGATGGAGGGTGGGAGTGAGGGAATGTGTGGTGGAGGGTGGGCGTGAGGGAGGGTGAGCTGGAGGGTAGGAGTGCGGGAATGTGAGGTGGAGGGTGGGAGTGAGGGAGGTTGAGATGGAGGGTGGGAGTGAGGGAATGTGTGGTGGAGGGTGGGCGTGAGGGAGGGTGAGGTGGAGGGTAGGAGTGAGGGAATGTGAGGTGGAGGGTGGGAGTGAGGGATGGTGAGGTAGAGGGTGGGAGTGAGGGAATATGAGGTGGAGGGAGGGCGTGAGGGAGGGTGAGGTAGAGGGTGAGGTGGAGGGTGGGAGTGAGGGAGGGTGGGAGTGAGGGAGGGTGAGGTGGAGGGTGGGAGTGAGGGCAACATGCCCAGAAAAGTAGAAAACCACATAACACTCACTTTCCAGGCAGGCTCGTTCCAACTGTCATTACCAACCATAGGCCTTGGCTAGACGGCCTTGTATAACAATGTAATTGATACAATGTGTGTGTGTGTGTGTGTGTGTGTGTGTGTGTGTGTGTGTGTGTGTGTGTGTGTGTGTGTGTGTGTGTGTGTGTGTGTGTGTGTGTGTGTGTGTGTGTGTGTGTGTGTGTGTGTGTGTGTGTGTGTGTGTGTGTGTGTGTGTGTGTGTGTGCATAAACTCAGCAAAAAAATAAACGTCCTCTCACTGTCAACTGCGTTTATTTTCAGCAAACTTAACATGTGTAAATATTTGTATGAACATAACAAGATTCAACAACTGAGACATAAACTGAACAAGTTCCACAGACATGTGACTAACAGAAATTGAATAATGTGTCCCTGAACAAAGGGGGAGTCAAAATCAAAAGTAACAGTCAGTATCTGGTGTGGCCACCAGCTGCATTAAGTACTGCAGTGCATCTCCTCCTCATGGACTGCACCAGATATGCCAGTTCTTGTGTGAGATGTTACCCCACTCTTCCACCAAGGCACCTGCAGGTTCCCGGACATTTCTGGGGGGAATGGCCCTAGCACTCACCCTCCGATCCAACAGGTCCCAGAGGTGATCAATGGGATTGAGATCCGAGCTCTTCGCTGGCCATGGCAGAACACTGACATTCCTGTCTGTCAGGAAATCACGCACAGAACGAGTAGTATGGCTGATGGCATTGTCATGCTGGAGGGTCATGTCAGGATGAGCCTGCAGGAAGAGTACCACATGAGGGAGGAGGATGTCTTCCCTATAACGCACAGCGTTGAGATTGCCTGCAATGACAACAAGCTCAGTCCGATGATGCCGTGACACACCGCCCCAGACCATGACGGACCCTCCACCTCCAAATCGATCCCGATCCAGAGCACATGCCTCAGTGTAACGCTCATTCCTTCGACGATAAACGCAAATCCGACCATCACCCCTGGTGAGACAAAAGCGCGACTCGTCAGTGAAGAGCACTTTTTGCCAGTCCTGTCTGGTCCAGCGATGATGGGTTTGTGCCCATAGGCGACGTTGTTGCTGGTGATGTCTGGTGAGGACCTGCCTTACAACAGGCCTACAAGCCCTCAGTCCAGCCTCTCTCAGCCTATTGCGGACAGTCTGAGCACTGATGGAAGGAATGTGTGTTCCTGGTGTAACTCGGGCAGTTGTTGTTGCCATCCTGTACCTGTCCCTCAGGTGTGATGTTCGGATGTACCGATCCTGTGTAGGTGTTGTTACACATGGTCTGCCACTGCGAGGATGATCAGCTATCCATCCTGTCTCCCTGTAACGCTGTCTTAGGCGTCTCACAGTACGGACATTGCAATTCATTGCCCTGGCCACATCTGCAGTCCTCATGCCTCCTTGCAGCATGCCTAAGGCACATTCACGCAGATGAGCAGGGACCCTGGGCATCTTTCTTTTGGTGTTTTTCAGAGTCAGTTGAAAGGCCTCTTTAGTGTCCTAGGTTTTCAATAACTGGGACCTTAATTGCCTACCGTCTTTAAGCTGTTAGTGTCTTAGACCGTTCCACAGGTGCATGGGAAACAGTGTTTAAACCATTTACAATGAGGATCTGTGAAGTTATTTGTATTTTTACTAATTATCTTTGAAAGACAGGGTCCTAAAAATGGGACGTTTCTTTTTTGCTGAGTTTACATGGCTCTCTCCTAGATTTAGAGAACTGTGCCAGAGACTCTACTGGGTTGGCCATTTCTCTCTCTCTCTCTCTCTCTCTCTCTCTCTCTCTCTCTCTCTCTCTCTCTCTCTCTCTCTCTCTCTCTCTCTCTCTCTCTCTCTCTCTCTCTCTCACACTTTCTCACGTTCACACTTTCTCACTTACAGTACAGTATACACCATTTTAGGCTTCACCAGTCAATAAATACTCTCTATACATCTTGTTAATTGTCAGAATCAGGGAATCCTCCAGGTCAGACAGACAGTCCTCCTCACCATCAGGAGAAAACCCCACAGACAGTGTCATAGCAACAGATGGGTTGTGTTTGCGTTTGGCTGTAGCGTTGTTGGATACAAGCGGTGGTGTTACAGAGAGAGACATCAACAGACAGGGAAACTTGGTGTGTGTGTGTGTGCGTGCGTGTGTGTTTGTAGAGGCAAGCTGTGATCAGGTCAAGGGGGGAGACTGTGGCCCCTTCTTTTGTGGAGTGGGGGACAGAGAGAGTGGGCATCCAGTATTTATTTTCCATATCTATTTATAGAGCCTTATAATAACAAACACATGCTTGGGAGCCTGCGGAACATTTAAAAGTAAATGTTGTGCACCTCTTTACTAATCAGACAATATACACTACTACCTGGATCGACCTTTCAGTTCCTAATTCCTTTGCAACTACTCCAAATTGTGTGTCAAGCTTTTTCCACTGCAGCTGCAAGAAAAAACACCTTAAAACTGCAGAAGGCACAAAACGGAATCCATGTATTCTATGATCAGATCTCTGAGGTCAGAACTCTATGATCAGAACTCTGAGGTCAGAACTCTATGATCAGAACTCTATGATCAGAACTCTGAGGTCAGAACTCTATGATCAGAACTCTATGATCAGAACTCTGAGGTCAGAACTCCATGATCAGAACTCTGAGGTCAGAACTCTATGATCAGAACTCTATGATCAGAACTCTGAGGTCAGAACTCCATGATCAGAACTCTGAGGTCAGAACTCTATGATCAGAACTCTGAGGTCAGAACTCTATGATCAGAACTCTATGATCAGAACTCTGAGGTCAGAACTCTGAGGTCAGAACTCTATGATCAGGACTCTATGATCAGAACTCTGAGGTCAGAACTCCATGATCAGAACTCTATGATCTGAACTCCATGATTAGAACTCTATGATCAGAACTCCATGATCAGAACTCCATGATCCAAATTCTATGATCATAACTCTATGATATGAACTCCATGATCAAAACTCTGTGATCAGAACTCCATGATCAGAACTCTGTGATCAGAACTCTGTGATCAGAACTCCGTGATCAGAACTCTATGATCAGAACTCTATGATCAGAACTCCATGATCAGAACTCCATGATCAAAGACAAAACTAGCTGAATGGTAGTTGTAGGTTATTTCCCTTCTGTTGCAAGTGATTCCGATCAGCCTATAGGTCATCCACCCTATTCCCTACGTAGTGCACTACTGTTGACCAGAGCCCTATGAGCCACATCCTCTCACTAGATGTATTTACCCTGCTGGCCCTACTGTAGATGAACCCCTGTTGACCAGATCTCCAGTTCTAGTTAACTGCATCATATCAAGTTAACCCCGTAACTGAAATTGCATGTGAGTTACTCCATGAGGAGAGGAGGGAGCCGTGCACTAGCCTGGGCCATCTGGTGCGTTGCCATGCCCACCGTGAAGATGGCTACCCTGGATAAGATTTAGGTATTTAGCTGTGTCGTTCTTAGAAGACGACAGAAACTATTTTCTCAGAACGATATCAATCTCTTTTGACCGTGTTGATATATCAGGTCATATAGACATGAGACCTTTTGTGGTCTTTAAAACATTATTTTCAGACATACTGTACGGTAAACCATCTCCTCTTTCTTAGGTCTTCCTACAGTATGACCAGTCTGGTAGACTGGGCTCTACTGGAGTCTGCCAGTATATCAATATTGGGACTGAGAAGTGGATTTGAGGTAAAGGAGAAGATGGACATTTGGTATTAAACTAATACCCTGTTGTGCCTTGTCTCAACTGTCATTGTTTGTCAGTCTCAGAGTGAATGGTTAAGGCTTCCATTAAGACTACACCTTCTCAGTGACTCCTTCCACACACGCCCACTTTGTTCTGAGCTAACAGAAAGCCCTGGTTGGTTTAAAACTTGTACTTAATGTGGCCAAGACTAAATACGTGTTCTGTAGTTCTCTCCAGAATGTTCCAGATGGACATATTTATCCATTGGATGGTTCACCGATTGATTGGGTTCCCATCTATAAATATCTGGGCATCTGTATTGAGGAAAACTATACTGATAAGCTAATTAAAAAGCTAAGATTGAAAGTGGGCTTCTGTTTTAGAAATAGATCTTACCTCTCCCTAAATAGCAGGAAGCAGATTGTAGAGTCAACTTTCTTGCCAATTCTTGCCAAACCTGACAGGTTTAATACTGACCACTGCATCCTGTATCAACAGGTTGGCTGGTCTCCGGGGACAGGTTTAATACTGACCACTGCATCCTGTATCAACAGGTTGGCTGGTCTCGGGGACAGGTTTAATACTGACCACTGCATCCTGTATCAACAGGTTGGCTGGTCTCCGGGGACAGGTTTAATACTGACCACTGCATCCTGTATCAACAGGTTGGCTGGTCTCTGGGGACAGGTTTAATACTGACCACTGCATCCTGTATCAACAGGTTGGCTGGTCTCGGGGACAGGTTTAATACTGACCACTGCATCCTGTATCAACAGGTTGGCTGGTCTCCGGGGACAGGTTTAATACTGACCACTGCATCCTGTATCAACAGGTTGGCTGGTCTCTGGGGACAGGTTTAATACTGACCACTGCATCCTGTATCAACAGGTTGGCTGGTCTCCGGGGACAGGTTTAATACTGACCACTGCATCCTGTATCAACAGGTTGGCTGGTCTCTGGGGACAGGTTTAATACTGACCACTGCATCCTGTATCAACAGGTTGGCTGGTCTCCGGGGACAGGTTTAATACTGACCACTGCATCCTGTATCAACAGGTTGGCTGGTCTCTGGGGACAGGTTTAATACTGACCACTGCATCCTGTATCAACAGGTTGGCTGGTCTCCGGGGACAGGTTTAATACTGACCACTGCATCCTGTATCAACAGGTTGGCTGGTCTCCGGGGACAGGTTTAATACTGACCACTGCATCCTGTGTCAACAGGTTGGCTGGTCTCCGGGGACAGGTTTAATACTGACCACTGCATCCTGTATCAACAGGTTGGCTGGTCTCTGGGGACAGGTTTAATACTGACCACTGCATCCTGTATCAACAGGTTGGCTGGTCTCCGGGGACAGGTTTAATACTGACCACTGCATCCTGTATCAACAGGTTGGCTGGTCTCCGGGGACAGGTTTAATACTGACCACTGCATCCTGTATCAACAGGTTGGCTGGTCTCCGGGGACAGGTTTAATACTGACCACTGCATCCTGTATCAACAGGTTGGCTGGTCTCCGGGGACAGGTTTAATACTGACCACTGCATCCTGTATCAACAGGTTGGCTGGTCTCCTGGGACAGGTTTAATACTGACCACTGCATCCTGTATCAACAGGTTGGCTGGTCTCCGGGGACAGGTTTAATACTGACCACTGCATCCTGTATCAACAGGTTGGCTGGTCTCCGGGGACAGGTTTAATACTGACCACTGCATCCTGTATCAACAGGTTGGCTGGTCTCCGGGGACAGGTTTAATACTGACCACTGCATCCTGTATCAACAGGTTGGCTGGTCTCCGGGGACAGGTTTAATACTGACCACTGCATCCTGTATCAACAGGTTGGCTGGTCTCTGGGGACAGGTTTAATACTGACCACTGCATCCTGTATCAACAGGTTGGCTGGTCTCTGGGGACAGGTTTAATACTGACCACTGCATCCTGTATCAACAGGTTGGCTGGTCTCCGGGGACAGGTTTAATACTGACCACTGCATCCTGTATCAACAGGTTGGCTGGTCTCTGGGGACAGGTTTAATACTGACCACTGCATTCTGTATCAACAGGTTGGCTGGTCTCCGGGGACAGGTTTAATACTGACCACTGCATCCTGTATCAACAGGTTGGCTGGTCTCCGGGGACAGGTTTAATACTGACCACTGCATCCTGTATCAACAGGTTGGCTGGTCTCCGGGGACAGGTTTAATACTGACCACTGCATCCTGTATCAACAGGTTGGCTGGTCTCTGGGGACAGGTTTAATACTGACCACTGCATCCTGTATCAACAGGTTGGCTGGTCTCCGGGGACAGGTTTAATACTGACCACTGCATCCTGTATCAACAGGTTGGCTGGTCTCCGGGGGACAGGTTTAATACTGACCACTGCATCCTGTATCAACAGGTTGGCTGGTCTCCGGGGACAGGTTTAATACTGACCACTGCATCCTGTATCAACAGGTTGGCTGGTCTCTGGGGACAGGTTTAATACTGACCACTGCATCCTGTATCAACAGGTTCAGTCCAGTATTACCTACAGTATAGTGATTTTCTTACAGTAGTCCAGGGACCAGGCCTACAGTATGGAGTGAATCTCCTACAGCTGTGTTGGAGGGACCAGGGCTCACTATCAGCTGTGCTGGAGGGACCAGGGCTCACTATCAGCTGTGCTGGAGGGATCAGGGCTCACTGTCAGCAGTGTTGGAGGGACCAGGGCTCACTATCAGCTGTGTTGGAGGGACCAGGGCTCACTGTCAGCAGTGTTGGAGGGACCAGGGCTCACTATCAGCAGTGTTGGAGGGACCAGGGCTCACTATCAGCAGTGTTGGAGGGACCAGGGCTCACTATCAGCAGTGTTGGAGGGACCAGGGCTCACTATCAGCTGTGTTGGAGGGACCAGGGCTCACTATCAGCTGTGTTGGAGGGACCAGGGCTCACTATCAGCAGTGTTGGAGGGACCAGGGCTCACTGTCAGCAGTGTTGGAGGGACCAGGGCTCACTGTCAGCAGTGTTGGAGGGACCAGGGCTCACTATCAGCAGTGTTGGAGGGACCAGGGCTCACTATCAGCTGTGTTGGAGGGACCAGGGCTCACTATCAGCTGTGTTGGAGGGACCAGGGCTCACTATCAGCTGTGTTGGAGGGACCAGGGCTCACTATCAGCTGTGTTGGAGGGACCAGGGCTCACTATCAGCTGTGTTGGAGGGACCAGGGCTCACTATCAGCTGTGTTGGAGGGACCAGGGCTCACTATCAGCAGTGTTGGAGGGACCAGGGCTCACTATCAGCAGTGTTGGAGGGACCAGGGCTCACTATCAGCAGTGTTGGAGGGACCAGGGCTCACTATCAGCTGTGTTGGAGGGACCAGGGCTCACTATCAGCAGTGTTGGAGGGACCAGGGCTCACTATCAGCAGTGTTGGAGGGACCAGGGCTCACTATCAGCAGTGTTGGAGGGACCAGGGCTCACTATCAGCAGTGTTGGAGGGACCAGGGCTCACTATCAGCAGTGTTGGAGGGACCAGGGCTCACTGTCAGCAGTGTTGGAGGGACCAGGGCTCACTATCAGCAGTGTTGGAGGGACCAGGGCTCACTATCAGCAGTGTTGGAGGGACCAGGGCTCACTGTCAGCTGTCAGATGTCTGGTATTGTGTCACAATCATTTCCATGGTAATGTAGAATGTTCATTCAAATGATGCTAAACGATGTGGCTCAACTAATGGAATGCATTTTTTTGTAATGTCAGTTGAGTTGATTCAACAAATCAGAGCTCAGATTGGTGGGGTACACTTCCTGCTTTTACTTCCTGCTTTGCTCCAAGGTTAAAAAAAATACAGTTTAAGACAAGAGGATTCTAATATCCCATAACTCTTTGCACCACTATTCATTGACTGGGAGTGAATGGTAGCAGCACAGAAAGTTGGCCATCAAAGTGAAAGATGAACACAATCGTAGTGAATTTCAGCAAACTGCTCAGGGAACAAAAAAGCGTAGCTGCTTTACCGTCATTCTATTCATCTAGACGTTTTACAAATGACCTGTATTTCCTGACCGTTGGTCACGTTTTCTATGCTGATCCTGTAGAAACCAGTATCACCACGGAGCCAATGAATGTGTTTATTTTCTAACGCCTCCACATTTCACCATGACTGCTTGTCTCAGAGCTTCACATTGGGGGAATGTTGTCCCAGTGCCTTTGTTTGTCTGTGTGTGTGTGTCTCTGTGTGTCTCTGTGTGTCTCTGTGTGTCTCAGAGCGTGACTCTGAGTACAGCTTCACGCTGGGGGAATGTTGTCCCAGTGCCTTTGTTTGTCTGTGTGCGTGTGTCTCTGTGTGTCTCTGTGTGTCTCTGTGTGTCTCTGTGTGTCTCAGAGCGTGACTCTGAGTACAGCTTCACACTGGGGGAATGTTGTCCCAGTGCCTTTGTTTGTCTGTGTGCGTGTGTCTCTGTGTGTCTCTGTGTGTCTCTGTGTGTCTCTGTGTGTCTCTGTGTGTCTCAGAGCTTGACTCTGAGTACAGCTTCACACTGGGGGAATGTTGTCCCAGTGCCTTTGTTTGTCTGTGTGTCTCTGTGTGTCTCTGTGTGTCTCTGTGTGTCTCAGAGCGTGACTCTGAGTACAGCTTCACACTGGGGGAATGTTGTCCCAGTGCCTTTGTTTGTCTGTGTGTGTGTGTCTCTGTGTGTCTCTGTGTGTCTCTGTGTGTCTCAGAGCGTGACTCTGAGTACAGCTTCACACCGGGGGAATGTTGTCCCAGTGCCTTTGTTTGTCTGTGTGTGTGTGTGTCTCTGTGTGTCTCTGTGTGTCTCTGTGTGTCTCAGAGCGTGACTCTGAGTACAGCTTCACACCGGGGGAATGTTGTCCCAGTGCCTTTGTTTGTCTGTGTGCGTGTGTCTCTGTGTGTCTCTGTGTGTCTCTGTGTGTCTCAGAGCGTGACTCTGAGTACAGCTTCACACTGGGGGAATGTTGTCCCAGTGCCTTTGTTTGTCTGTGTGCGTGTGTCTCTGTGTGTCTCTGTGTGTCTCTGTGTGTCTCAGAGCGTGACTCTGAGTACAGCTTCACACTGGGGGAATGTTGTCCCAGTGCCTTTGTTTGTCTGTGTGCGTGTGTCTCTGTGTGTCTCTGTGTGTCTCTGTGTGTCTCTGTGTGTCTCTGTGTGTCTCAGAGCTTGACTCTGAGTACAGCTTCACACTGGGGGAATGTTGTCCCAGTGCCTTTGTTTGTCTGTGTGCGTGTGTCTCTGTGTGTCTCTGTGTGTCTCTGTGTGTCTCAGAGCGTGACTCTGAGTACAGCTTCACACTGGGGGAATGTTGTCCCAGTGCCTTTGTTTGTCTGTGTGTGTGTGTCTCTGTGTGTCTCTGTGTGTCTCTGTGTGTCTCAGAGCGTGACTCTGAGTACAGCTTCACACCGGGGGAATGTTGTCCCAGTGCCTTTGTTTGTCTGTGTGTGTGTCTCTGTGTGTCTCTGTGTGTCTCTGTGTGTCTCAGAGCGTGACTCTGAGTACAGCTTCACACTGGGGGAATGTTGTCCCAGTGCCTTTGTTTGTCTGTGTGCGTGTGTCTCTGTGTGTCTCTGTGTGTCTCTGTGTGTCTCAGAGCGTGACTCTGAGTACAGCTTCACACTGGGGGAATGTTGTCCCAGTGCCTTTGTTTGTCTGTGTGTGTGTGTCTCTGTGTGTCTCTGTGTGTCTCTGTGTGTCTCAGAGCGTGACTCTGAGTACAGCTTCACACGGGGAATGTTGTCCCAGTGCCTTTGTTTGTCTGTGTGTGTGTCTCTGTGTGTCTCTGTGTGTCTCTGTGTGTCTCAGAGCGTGACTCTGAGTACAGCTTCACACTGGGGAATGTTGTCCCAGTGCCTTTGTTTGTCTGTGTGCGTGTGTCTCTGTGTGTCTCTGTGTGTCTCTGTGTGTCTCAGAGCGTGACTCTGAGTACAGCTTCACACTGGGGGAATGTTGTCCCAGTGCCTTTGTTTGTCTGTGTGTGTGTGTCTCTGTGTGTCTCTGTGTGTCTCTGTGTGTCTCTGTGTGTCTCTGTGTGTCTCAGAGCGTGACTCTGAGTATAGCTTCACACCGGGGGAATGTTGTCCCAGTGCCTTTGTTTGTCTGTGTGTGTGTGTCTCTGTGTGTCTCTGTGTGTCTCAGAGCGTGACTCTGAGTACAGCTTCACACTGGGGGAACGTTGTCCCAGTGCCTTTGTTTGTCTGTGTGCGTGTGTCTCTGTGTGTCTCTGTGTGTCTCTGTGTGTCTCAGAGCGTGACTCTGAGTACAGCTTCACACTGGGGGAATGTTGTCCCAGTGCCTTTGTTTGTCTGTGTGCGTGTGTCTCTGTGTGTCTCTGTGTGTCTCTGTGTGTCTCAGAGCGTGACTCTGAGTACAGCTTCACACTGGGGGAATGTTGTCCCAGTGCCTTTGTTTGTCTGTGTGTGTGTGTCTCTGTGTGTCTCTGTGTGTCTCTGTGTGTCTCTGTGTGTCTCTGTGTGTCTCAGAGCGTGACTCTGAGTATAGCTTCACACCGGGGGAATGTTGTCCCAGTGCCTTTGTTTGTCTGTGTGTGTGTCTCTGTGTGTCTCTGTGTGTCTCAGAGCGTGACTCTGAGTACAGCTTCACACTGGGGGAATGTTGTCCCAGTGCCTTTGTTTGTCTTTGTGCGTGTGACTCTGTGTGTCTCTGTGTGTCTCTGTGTGTCTCAGAGCGTGACTCTGAGTACAGCTTCACACTGGGGGAATGTTGTCCCAGTGCCTTTGTTTGTCTGTGTGCGTGTGTCTCTGTGTGTCTCTGTGTGTCTCTGTGTGTCTCAGAGCGTGACTCTGAGTACAGCTTCACACTGGGGAATGTTGTCCCAGTGCCTTTGTTTGTCTGTGTGTGTGTGTCTCTGTGTGTCTCTGTGTGTCTCTGTGTGTCTCTGTGTGTCTCAGAGCGTGACTCTGAGTATAGCTTCACACCGGGGGAATGTTGTCCCAGTGCCTTTGTTTGTCTGTGTGTGTGTGTCTCTGTGTGTCTCTGTGTGTCTCTGTGTGTCTCTGTGTGTCTCTGTGTGTCTCAGAGTGTGACTCTGAGTATAGCTTCACACCTGGGGGAATGTTGTCCCAGTGCCTTTGTTTGTCTGTGTATGTGTGTCTCTGTGTGTCTCTGTGTGTCTCAGAGTGTGACTCTGAGTACAGCTTCACACTGGGGGAATGTTGTCCCAGTGCCTTTGTTTGTCTGTGTGTGTGTGTCTCTGTGTGTCTCTGTGTGTCTCTGTGTGTCTCTGTGTGTCTCTGTGTGTCTCAGAGCGTGACTCTGAGTATAGCTTCACACCGGGGGAATGTTGTCCCAGTGCCTTTGTTTGTCTGTGTGTGTGTGTCTCTGTGTGTCTCTGTGTGTCTCAGAG
>NW_025747616.1:42500-50570 GCF_021184085.1 Oncorhynchus gorbuscha
AACATTTCTGCAGCATTGAAGGTCCCCAAACACAGTGGCCTCAATCATTCTTAAATGGAAGTAGCTTGGAACAACCAATACTCTTCCTAGAGCTGGCCGCATGGCCAAACTGAGCAATTGGGGGAGAAGGGCCTTGGTCAGGGAGGTGACCATTGGGTTATTGGTCACCCTGACAGGAGGCAGGAGTTCCTCTGTGGAGATGGGAGAACCTTCCAGAAGGACAACCATCTCTACAGCACTCCACCAATCAGGCCTTTATGGTAGAGTGGCCAGACAGAAGTGACTCCTCAGTGAAAGGCACATGACAGCCCGCTTGGAGTTTGCCAAAAGGCACCCAAAGGACTCTCAGACCATGAGAAACAAGATTGGTCTGATGAAACCAAGATTTAATTATTTGGCCTGAATACCAAGCGTCACGTCTGGAGGAAACCTGGCACCATCCCTACGGTGAAGCATGGTGGTGGCAGCATCATGCGATGGGGATGTTTTTCAGCGACATGGACTGGGAGACTAGTCAGGATCGAGGGACAGATGAACAGAGCGCTCAGAAGAATGGGAGAAACTCTCCAAATACAGGTGTGCTCAGCTTCTAGCGTCATACCCAAGAAGACTCAAGACTGTCATCGCTGGTGCTTCAACAAAATACTGAGTAAAGGGTCTGAATACTTATGGAAATATGATATTTCAGTTGTTTATTTTTAATACATTTGCAAAAAATAAAAATAAACAGTTTTTGGTTTGTCATTGTGGGGTATTGTGTGTAGATTGATGAGGGGGGTTAAATTCTAGAATAAGGCTGTAACGTAACAAAATGTGGAAAAAGTCAAGGGGTTTGAATAATTTCCAAATGCACTGTACATCTTTATAGTACTTGACCTTTTGTTAATATACTCCAAACTGTAAACCCCATCATGCACTTTAAAGATAGCATCCAGTAGCAGCATCAAACGGAGGACTGGGTGCTACACTGCTACTGCTCATTAGCAGTCTTGTTTAATGGTGTTATTTCCAAGGCTAAGATAGAACAAGCTTTAATAAGGCTGAGATATATAAGGAAGGCATAGATGCAAATTAATCCAATTTCTCTGTGGGCCAGTGAGAGGAGAAGAGAGGAGAGGCTGGCGGGCCCCGTGATTCCCTGTGTGTGTGTGTGTGTGTGTGTGTGTGTGTGTGTGTGTGTGTGTGTGTGTGTGTGTGTGTGTGTGTGTGTGTGTGTGTGTGTGTGTGTGTGTGTGTGTGTGTGTGTGTGTGTGTGTGTGTGTGTGTGCCCCGTTAACGTACCCGTGATACCCGGTAATTAGCCTGGTCTGTCACTATTGATCCTCTCACCATGTGGATCTTCTTGTCTTTCTTTCTTTCTTTCTTTCTTTCTCTCTCTCTCTCTCTCTCTCTCTCTCTCTCTCTCTCTCTCTCTCTCTCTCTCTCTCTCTCTCTCTCTCTCTCTCTCTCTCTCTCTCTCTCTCTCTCTCTCTCTCATTCTCTCTCACACATTCACCCATTCACTCACTCTCCCTCTCTATCTCATTCTTGCACTCGCTCTTTCTCTCCCTCTCTCTTCTCCATCTTTCTTTATCTTCTCTCTCTTTCTCCCTCTCTCTTTTTCTTTCCCACACCCTCCTCTCTCTTTCTCTTTCTCTTTCTCTTTCTCTCTGTCCCTCTCTCTCTCTCTCTCTCTCTCTCTCTCTCTCTCTCTCTCTCTCTCTCTCTCTCTCTCTCTCTCACTCACTCACTCACTCACTCACTCACTCCATCTCCTGATCTGTCTGTCTGTCTGTCTGTCTGTCTGTCTGTCTGTCTGTCTGTCTGTCTGTCTGTCTGTCTGTCTGTCTGTCTGTCTGTCTGTCTGTCTGTCTGTCTGTCTGTCTGTCTGTCTGTCTGTCTGTCTGTCTGTCTGTCTGTCTGTCTGTCTGTCTGTCTGTCTGTCCGTCCGTCTCTCTCTCTCATAAAGCCTGTTCTCTTCCTCTCCTTCCTCCCTGGATGTTAAATGAAGAGTGTACCACTGCTAGGGATCCTCCACTCAGCCCATCCCCTCTCCCTTGTTGTGTCTCCTTCCTCCCTGGATGTTAAATGAAGAGTGTACCACTGCTAGGGATCCTCAGCTCAGCCCATCCCCTCTCCCTTGTTGTGTGTTTTCCTTTTTCCTTGGTTAGATGAGCACCCTGACATGCCTGGTCCTGACAGCTCAGAGATGTTACTGTAGCTAGGCTAACGCTGGGGAGGGAGGTTGGATGTTTTATACATCATGGGGCTGAGGGAAGGAGACAGGAGGCTAGTTTGGAGGCTCTGACTAATGCTTAGCCTTTAGCTCAGCAGGCTAACGCAGTCTTATGCGTACCTTTGTAAAACAAAGCAAGAAATCTCAGGACAGATTTTTTTCTCCCGTTCCATGATCTAATAATTATCTTTACAGTTGAATAATAATTACAGTTGTAGGGAATTACAATGAACTGATTTATGATTTCCAGGGGACTCCCTCTCCCTCTCTCTCTCCCTCTCTCTCTCTCCCTCTCCCTCTCTCTCTCTCTCTCTCTCTCTCTCTCTCTCTCTCTCCCTCTCCCTCTCTCTCTCCCTCTCCCTCTCTCTCTTTGTCTCTCTGTCTCTCTCTCCCTCTCCCTCTCTCTCTTTGTCTCTCTCTCTCTGTCTCTCTCTCTCATAGTGTTACCCTGTAGATGACTTTGTGGAGGACATGTCCCTGCAGATGATCTGTGATTTACTGAATGAGTCCTGTCATGTAAAGCTCAGCCTGGTGTTTTTCATGGATCAGAGACTAGTGATCCTGAAACTGATAGAGGTTGTTTTGGTTGTGTTTATCACTGTCACCATCTGTTGTTGTTGTTGTCGTTGCTGTTGTCGATGACGATGTTGAATCAAGGCAGGCCGGGAAGGAAGATGTTCAGTAGGATGTCATACATTAGAGTTTCCTGTCCTACTTGGTTCCTAGGGTAGGTTACCTCCAGCCGCTCCACTTGTTAAATCTATTCTACAACTAGCATACCTGATTCAATGGATCAAGGGCTTGGTGATTAGTCGGCTAACTGAATTGACCAGTTGAGCAGTTGAATTGACCAATTAACCAGCATTACTACTGGAATAGACCATGGAAGTGGAAGGCCTGGGGAAAGGTCTACTCAAGGAGAGGATTGGGCCCATATCTGCTATGATACTGTATACAGTAAAGGGTTGGTCAGGACAGTGCTAAGGACATGGCTTCCCAGATACCACACTCTTACCCCTCTCCCCCCCTCCCCTCCTCCTCCTCCCTGGGGTGTCTGGTGTGTCAGTAAGCTAAAGCTCTCCATGGGAGAGGAGGCTCTTTTCTTTCTCCTCCTGACTGTAAATACATTTACAACAGACATGACCAGCTCATGGACCTCCCTGAGAAACATTGCTAGCTTCCTCCTCATCCTCAGATAGATAGAAAAAAAAAACATAATTATCTTTCTTTCTTCTTCTCTTTCTTCAGTCACTAATGAAACTAGCTGATAGGCAGAAACCTCAAACCTAAAAATGGGTGATGGGAGGAGTTAGTTTAGGATGAGAGCGTTTCACAAGATAAGCAATCTATTTTAGTTTTGGTCTAATTCTAAAAATTATTTCCCAACGCTTGAAGGCTAATGTCGTTTGCTTGTCCTTCCTCACAGTCCCAAACAGCACCCTATTCCCTATACAGTCCACTACTTTAGACCAGAGCCCTATAGAGCCCTATTCCCTATTCAGTGCACTACTTTAGACCAGAGCCCTATAGAACCCTATTCCCTATACAGTGCACTACTTTAGACCAGAGCCCTATAGAGCCCTATTCTCTAACAGTGCAGTACTTTAGACCAGAGCCCTATAGAACCCTATTCCCTATACAGTGCACTACTTTAGACCAGAGCCCTATAGAACCCTATTCCCTATACAGTCCACTACTTTAGACCAGAGCCCTATAGAACCCTATTCCCTATACAGTGCACTACTTTTGACCAGAGCCCTATAGAACCCTATTCCCTATTCAGTGCACTACTTTTGACCAGATCCCTATAGAACCCTATTCCCTATACAGTGCACTACTTTAGACCAGAGCCCTATAGAACCCTATTCCCTATACAGTGCACTACTTTAGACCAGAGCCCTATAGAGCCCTATTCCCTAACAGTGCACTACTTTAGACCAGAGCCCTATAGAGCCCTATTCCCTATACAGTCCACTACTTTAGACCAGAGCCCTATAGAACCCTATTCCCTATACAGTGCACTACTTTTGACCAGAGCCCTATAGAACCCTATTCCCTATACAGTCCACTACTTTTGACCAGAGCCCTATAGAACCCTATTCCCTATACAGTCCACTACTTTTGACCAGAGCCCTATAGAACCCTATTCCCTATACAGTCCACTACTTTAGACCAGAGCCCTATAGAACCCTATTCCCTATACAGTCCACTACTTTGACCAGAGCCCTATAGAACCCTATTCCCTATACAGTCCACTACTTTTGACCAGAGCCCTATAGAACCCTATTCCCTATACAGTCCACTACTTTAGACCAGAGCCCTATAGAACCCTATTCCCTATACAGTCCACTACTTTTGACCAGAGCCCTATAGAACCCTATTCCCTATACAGTCCACTACTTTTGACCAGAGCCCTATAGAACCCTATTCCCTATACAGTGCACTACTTTTGACCAGAGCCCTATAGAACCCTATTCCCTATACAGTCCACTACTTTAGACCAGAGCCCTATAGAACCCTATTCCCTATACAGTGCACTACTTTTGACCAGAGCCCTATAGAACCCTATTCCCTATACAGTGCACTACTTTTGACCAGAGCCCTATGGGGAATAGGATGCCCTTTGGGACAAAGGCCATGTAAGTCCAAAGAAGAGAATGGAAACGAACTAAAGCACAATCTGATTGGTTTATTCAATCAGTTGGAGGACGAGGTGAAATGCAGAGGACAGACATCAACACCAAACAGGCCCTTCTTCTAAAGGCTTTTAAAACATTCTGCAACAGAAAACTGAAATGAGCATTTCTTATTGGACAGGTCCAGGTAGTCCCAACCTGTTTCAGTTCAGATTTATTCCGTTTGGTGCCTAATTGAACACGACCCTGCATTGTTACCTTGTTAGGACATGCCTCAACCGAGGCAAACAGTATGGTGTGTTGCTGCTAATCTGGTTTCCAGGCCTTACATCAGGAGAGGGCTACCCCTGTAAATCTGCAGATTACACGTAGGTGATTGAGTGTTCCGTTAAGAAGATGTCTTAAGCGCGCTAAAGGATTGGCCAGTGGCTCAAGCTAATTATGGCTGACCAGCGTGTACTAGCTAGGGGTGTTACCGCTCACTTGTTTTCCCATTCACATCTATGGGAACGTGTTTTAGTTCAGGAAAGTGAACTGGGTCTATTTTCTGGACTCTTAACGGCTTCATTACTAAAAAATCTCCATGCTTTTGTCTACCTTTGTCTTAAAAGGAGACATAAAAGCTATGGAATGGGTATAAGTAGACTAGGCTCAATAACTGTATGGTAGTGTGTGTGATGGGGGGATACTCTGTTACTGTCCGCCAATGATTTGCTAAGAAGGCAGAGCATTTGTCTCAAAGTGTGGTAGCAGGGTACAGAGGTCAGAGAGAGTCAGTTTCACCATGACTGCTTGTCTCAGAGCGTGACTCTGAGTATAGCTTCACACTGGGGGAATGTTGTCCCAGTGCCTTTGTTTGTCTGTGTGTGTGTGTGTGTGTGTGTGTGTGTGTGTGTGTGTGTGTGTGTGTGTGTGTGTGTGTGTGTGTGTGTGTGTGTGTGTGTGTGTGTGTGTGTGTGTGTGTGTGTGTGTGTGTGTGTGTGTGTGTGTGTGTGTGTGTGTGTGTGTGTGTGTGTAATGGGATAGGAACCTCCCTCTCATGTCTTCAGTTGGTCACACGCATGCAAACACAGCCTTTGCGTGTGGTTGTGGGGGCGTGGTGGGATGGTACTCAGAGGTTAGGGGTGTGGTCAGAGGTTAGGGTGTGATCAGAGGTTAGGGGTGTGGTCAGAGGTTAGGGTGTGGTCAGAGATTAGGTGTGGAAGGTAGAGGTCCTGGGAGCTGTAGGGAGCCTGTCAGAAGGGTGAGTGATGGGAAGAAGGAAGGAAGGAAGGAAGGAAGGAAGGAAGGAAGGAAGGAAGGAAGGAAGGAAGGAAGGAAGGAAGGAAGGAAGGAAGGAAGGAAGGAAGGAAGGAAGGAAGGAAGGAAGGAAGGAAGGAAGAAGGGGACTCCACACTCTACAGACGCAAACTTTGATTTTTGTCTGCCATACTTTATGGACAACAGTGTGAAGTTGCTTGTCTCAGTCTGGATGACTGTCTGGAGAGAACTAGGAGAAGTGGAGGGAAATGGAGGGACAGGGTCACTCTAGCCAGCAGACTTCAGAGCCTTGAGATGTTGACAAGATCCAGGTCTTCACCTCTCCACAGGGCTGTAGTTTTAGCCTAGGGTCACAGGTCACTCCAATAACAAGCGTGTTTAATTAGCGTGGCAGCACCAATCACACGGCTTTGTTCTGTGGTAGGACCATTTAGGTTGCTTTTGTCCTGGGAAACATCTAGAGGGGGCGGGTCACTGTGCCCTTCATAGACTCTACATGGCATGTTTCTTCTCCTCTAAAGAAAACAAAGCCTCTAATTTCAGACTTTTCCCTCTCGACCAATGAATGGCGAGCTCCAGGACCCCAAGGAGGTCTCCGTTAAGAATAACTATCAACACCAGGACATCTAAACCTCCATCAGACAGTCCATATTGTCCCTCTGTCTGTGATAGATGTAATGTTGTTATAGCTGGTCATAGTAGTGACATCCCTGTGTCTGTGATAGATGTAATGTTGTTATAGCTGGTCATAGTAGTGACATCTCTGTGTCTGTGATAGATGTAATGTTGTTATAGCTGGTCATAGTAGTGACACCTCTGTGTCTGTGATAGATGTAATGTTGTTATAGCTGGTCATAGTAGTGACACCTCTGTGTCTGTGATAGATGTAATGTTGTTATAGCTGGTCATAGTAGTGACATCTCTGTGTCTGTGATAGATGTAATGTTGTTATAGCTGGTCATAGTAGTGACATCTCTGTGTCTGTGATAGATGTAATGTTGTTATAGCTGGTCATAGTAGTGGCATCCCTGTGTCTGTGATAGATGTAATGTTGTTATAGCTGGTCATAGTAGTGACATCTCTGTGTCTGTGATAGATGTAATGTTGTTATAGCTGGTCATAGTAGTGACATCTCTGTGTCTGTGATAGATGTAATGTTGTTATAGCTGGTCATAGTAGTGACATCTCTGTGTCTGTGATAGATGTAATGTTGTTATAGCTGGTCATAGTAGTGACATCTCTGTGTCTGTGATAGATGTAATGTTGTTATAGCTGGTCATAGTAGTGGCATCCCTGTGTCTGTGATAGATGTAATGTTGTTATAGCTGGTCATAGTGGTGACATCTCTGTGTCTGTGATAGATGTAATGTTGTTATAGCTGGTCATAGTGGTGACATCTCTGTGTCTGTGATAGATGTAATGTTGTTATAGCTGGTCATAGTAGTGACATCTCTGTGTCTGTGATAGATGTAATGTTGTTATCGATGGTCATATGGTGTGTTTGTGGGGTGGTTTAACTGTAAGGGACGTGTTCTCAGTCTCACCTCACCTCACCTCACCCTCACTCCCGGTAGAGGAGATGTGTTCCCAGTCTCCACTACTTGAATCTCTGTGTCTGTAGAGGATGTAATGTTCACCTACTCTACCATGGTCATAGGGATGTGTTCAGTCCTGACCCTCTCAACTCTACTTTAACAGTAGAGGGATGTGTTCCCAGTCTCTACTACCTCCTCACCCTCACTCAACTCTACTTTAACAGCTCTACTTTAGAGGATGTGTTCCCAGTCTCTACTACCTTCAACTCTACTTTAACAGTAGAGGGATGTGTTCCCAGTCTCTACTACCTCACCTCACCACTCAACTCTACTTTAACAGTAGAGGGATGTGTTCCCAGTCTCTACTACCTCACCTCACCACTCAACTCTACTTTAACAGTAGAGGGATGTGTTCCCAGTCTCT
>NW_025747617.1:0-37500 GCF_021184085.1 Oncorhynchus gorbuscha
GCCTCTCTATGGCCAGAGCGTGACACGTTTGTGCAGGGTGTGCAGGTAGTTTGTGCAGGGTGTGCAGGTAGTTTATGCAGGGTGTGCAGGTAGTTTGTGCAGGGTGTGCAGGTAGTTTGTGCAGGGTATGCAGGTAATTTACGCAGGGTGTGCAGGTAGTTTATGCAGGGTGTGCAGGTAGTTTGTGCAGGGTATGCAGGTGGTTTATACAGGGTGTGCAGGTAGTTTATGCAGGGTGTTTAGGTAGTTTATGCAGGGTGTGCAGGTAGTTTGTGCAGGTGTGCAGGTAGTTTATGCAGGGTGTGCAGGTAGTTTGTGCAGGGTATGCAGGTAGTTTATGCAGGGTGTTTAGGTAGTTTGTACAGGGTGTTTAGGTAGTTTGTGCAGGGTATGCAGGTAGTTTATGCAGGGTGTGCAGGTAGTTTATGCAGGGTGTGCAGGTAGTTTGTGCAAGGTGTTTAGGTAGTTTATGCAGGGTGTTTAGGTAGTTTGTGCAGGGTATGCAGGTAGTTTATGCAGGGTGTGCAGGTAGTTTATGCAGGGTGTTTAGGTAGTTTGTGCAGGGTGTTTAGGTGGTTTATGCAGGGTGTGCAGGTAGTTTGTGCAGGGTGTTTAGGTAGTTTGTGCAGGGTGTTTAGGTAGTTTATGCAGGGTGTGCAGGTAGTTTATGCAGGGTGTGCAGGTAGTTTATGCAGGGTGTGCAGGTAGTTTATGCATGGTGTGCAGGTAGTTTATGCAGGGTGTGCAGGTGGTTTGTGCAAGGTGTGCAGGTAGTTTATGCAGGGTGTTTGGGTAGTTTGTGCAGGGTGTGCAGGTAGTTTATGCAGGGTGTGCAGGTAGTTTGTGCAGGGTGTGCAGGTAGTTTGTGCAGGGTGTTTAGGTAGTTTATGCAGGGTGTGCAGGTAGTTTATGCAGGGTGTGCAGGTAGTTTATGCATGGTGTTTAGGTAGTTTGTGCAGGGTGTGCAGGTAGTTTATGCACGTGTGCAGGTAGTTTATGCAGGGTGTGCAGGTAGTTTATGCAGGGTGTGCAGGTAGTTTATGCAGGGTGTGCAGGTAGTTTATGCAGGGTGTGCAGGTAGTTTATGCAGGGTGTGCAGGTAGTTTATGCATGGTGTTTAGGTAGTTTGTGCAGGGTGTGCAGGTAGTTTGTGCAGGGTGTGCAGGTAGTTTATGCAGGGTGTTCAGGTAGTTTATGCATGGTGTTTAGGTAGTTTGTGCAGGGTGTGCAGGTAGTTTGTGCAGGTAGTTTATGCATGATGTGCAGGTAGTTTATGCAGGGTGTGCAGGTAGTTTATGCAGGGTGTGCAGGTAGTTTATGCAGGGTGTGCAGGTAGTTTATGCAGGGTGTGCAGGTAGTTTATGCATGGTGTTTAGGTAGTTTGTGCAGGGTGTGCAGGTAGTTTGTGCAGGGTGTGCAGGTAGTTTATGCAGGGTGTGCAGGTAGTTTATGCATGGTGTTTAGGTAGTTTGTGCAGGGTGTGCAGGTAGTTTGTGCAGGGTGTGCAGGTAGTTTGTGCAGGGTGTGCAGGTAGTTTATGCAGGGTGTGCATGGTGTAAGCCTATAATACTGTAAGTGTGTGTGAGGGGGGGACTCACAGCTGGAGTGTAGTGAATATAGTAGTTACTGTAAGGACCAAGGGTCTAATGGTTTTCTAATTGTATTCTCTGTGCCACTCCATCTACTGTATGGCCACTGTAGAACAGCAGCATAGAGCTCAGAGCTACCCGAACCAGATGCCCTGACATAGATAGAAATCTACCCGATAAGGATATGGATATCTTACTCAAGTCCTGGCTCAAACACCTATTGTACTGTTTCCTCAGATCACGAAAACACTCTGCCACAGGATAACACACTTAGGAACTTTACAGAGTATGTAACTAATTGTAACATGAAGAGACCTCTCTGTAAAACACAGGATAAAACAGTGCTTATAGATGGATTGTTTCCTTCTTTGACAGAAGCATCCTACTGTAGTCCCATCCCTGCAGAGGGTTTTTGTAACTCTTTCAGAGAACAAACACATATTTTACAGTATCTAATAGCTACTTTATGTATTCTTATTGTTTCTCCCTTGATTCATATAGTAGTAGTACTATAATAGTACTGCATGTGTTTCACAAATACTTGATATGAAAACATGCATATGAACTCCTCTATGTTTTGCCTATGTACTTTTATTTCGCAATGATGTATTGCCTGCCTACAGGTGTAAGTGTTATGGATAGACTGATGCCTGTCAATATATATATATATATACACACACACACACACACACACACACACACACACACACACACACACACACACACACACACACACACACACACACACACACACACACACACACACACACACACACACACACACACACACACACACACACACACACACACACGGACAGCCTGGTCTGACGATGCTCCAGGCCTGGGCCTCACACACACACACATTGCCGGGCCTCGCCTCGGCCTCCCAGGAAATCCGCTGCAGATGGACAGGATAACATCAAGTCCACTTCCCCAAGCCCATGGTATGACTGTAACAGATCCCAGAGAGAGACACTGCTGAGCAGAGGACTAGAACTAGAAAGGATTAGAGAAGAGGGAGAGGTAAGATCAACAGTATACTCCATAACTCTGAGTCAGGGAGACAAACACTACAGAGCGCTCTCTCTCTCTCTCTCTCTCTCTCTCTCTCTCTCTCTCTCTCTCTCTCTCTCTCTCTCTCTCTCTCTCTCTCTCTGTCTCTCTCTCTCTCTCTCCCTCTCTCTCTCTCTCTCTCTCTCTCTCTCTCTCTCTCTCTCTCTCTCTCTCTCTCTCTCTCTCTCTCTCTCTCTCTCTCTCTGTCTCTCTCTCTCCCTCTCTCTCTCTCTCTCTCTCTCTCTCTCTCTCTCTCTCTCTCTCTCTCTCTCTCTCTCTCTCTCTCTCTCTCTCTCTCTCTCTCTCTCTCTCTCTCTCTCTCTCTCTCTCTCTCTCTCTATCTATCTATCTATCTATCCATCTCTATCTCTGTCTCTTTCTCTGTCTCTCTCTATCTCTCTCTCCCTGTCTCTCGCTCTCTCCCTCTCTCTCTCTCTCTCTCTCTCGCTCTGTCTCTCTCTCTGTCTCTCTCTCCCTGTCTCTCTCTCTCTCTTTCTCTCTTTCTCTGTGTGTGTGTGTGTGTGTGTGTGTGTGTGTGTGTGTGTGTGTGTGTGTGTGTGTGTGTGTGTGTGTGTGTGTGTGTGTGTGTGTGTGTGTGTGTGTGTGTGTGTGTGTGTGTGTGTGTGTGTGTGTGTGTGTGTGTGTGTTGTGTGTGTTGTAGCCACATATCCCCTCTGCCCATGTCTGCCTCCCCCCTTCCCTGTCTCTCTCCACCTCCCCTCCTCTTGTTTGTGTTATGTGTTGGCAGCGATATCATGGATGCTGTTCCAGTGTTGCACATGGTGGGAACTGTTGTGGCCACCACCACTCTTTAAAAACATTTGTTTAACCTTTATTTAACCAGGTAAGCTAGTTGAGCACAAGTTCTCATTTACAACTGCGACCTGGCCAAGATAAAGCAAAGCAGTGCGACAGAAACAACAACACAGAGTTACATGGAATAAACAAGCATACAGTCAATAACACAATAGAAAAAAAGAAAGTCTATATACAGTGTGTGAAAATGGCATGAGGAGGTAAGGCAATAAATAGGCCATATTAGCAAGGTAATTACAATTTAGCAGATTAACACTGGAGTGATGGATGAGCAGATGATGATGATCAGATGATGGTGTGTAAGTAGTGATACTGGTGTGCAAAATAGCAGCAAAATAAATAAAAACAATATGGGGATGTACAGCTGCAGCGATCGGTTAGCTGCTCAGATAGCTGATGCTGGGTTCAAAGTGTTCAAACAGTCTGTGTCCCAAATGGCCCTGATCAAAAGTAGTGCACTATATAAGGAATATGGTGTAATTTGGGTCACAACCAATGTGTTACGTAACTATAAACTTCTGTGGTGATAATGTGTTCTTCTGGTTCCTGAATGTACATTGTATCTTCTTTGGCAGAACTACAAGATGTGCAGAGTAGGGTTTAAGGGGGACAGCTACAAAAATGGTATACTGTACTTATCATATTCCTAGAACTGACTGACCAGGCATTGGTCATGGATTTACTTGTCATTGTTTTGGAGGTTAAGTCCATAAGTCTTTTGTTCCGAGGTCTTCAAATGTTCCACAGACGTCTCATATAGCCTACAGACATAGATGATATACTGTTGTAGACGCTGATGAAATAAACTCCTAGAATCGTTTAGGAAACAGCTTCTCATTGTTATTATGTGCATGATGTCAAGATTGAGTAAAGATAGTCTTGTATATTGGTTCTTGACGACAATAGACTACAACACATTAATCTACCATGTGAATGTAGGACACACGAGGCTCTGAGGGCCGACTGGATCTTAATTTCTAATACATAAAAAGCTAGGGTTTGTTATCATAGCAGGGATAAATAGCCAGATAACTAGAGTTCATTGTGGGTTCAGTTTCAGTGACGCACTGTAACTCACTCATCATAATAAACAACAAAGATTGGGATACAGTAGCTTTTAGACTGAACAGCCTGCTTTTCTTTCCTGGACATTGGAGTACGTGCGTTATGATGCCGTGTCACGTAAGACTTCATTGTATTCTGACTTGATATATAGATATGTTTCAATGGAAGTTAAACAGCAAAGACAAATGCCTACAAACGTACACAAACCCCTGACTCAGGACTCTATTTTTTGATCATCACAGTTGGTGTACGTCAACGAGAAATCAAGAGAAAATCAAGCCAGAGTTGGGAGACATTTCCTGGTGATACTTATCTTAACCTGACAGCAGAACGGGTTGGAAGATAGCAACCCACTGTCTTCTTATCTTAACCTGACAGCAGAAAGGGTTGGAAGATAGCAACCCACTGTCTTCTTATCTTAACCTGACAGCAGAACGGGTTGGAAGATAGCAACCCACTGTCTTCTTATCTTAACCTGACAGCAGAACGGGTTGGAAGATAGCAACCCACTGTCTTCTTATCTTAACCTGACAGCAGAACGGGTTGGAAGATAGCAACCCACTCTCTTCTTATCTTAACCTGACAGCAGAACGGGTTGGAAGATAGCAACCCACTCTCTTCTTATCTTAACCTGACAGCAGAACGGGTTGGAAGATAGCAACTTATCGGCAGACTCTACAGCCTCGGTTTTTCGGATGACTGCCTTGCCTGGTTCACCAATTACTTTGCAGACAGAGTTCAGTGTGTCAAATCGGAGGGCATGCTGTCCGGTCCTCTGGCAGTCTCTATGGGGGTGCCACAGGGTTCAATTCTCGGGCCGACTCTTTTCTCTGTGTATATCAATGATGTTGCTCTTGCTGCGGGCGATTCCCTGATCCACCTCTACGCAGACGACACCATTCTATATACTCTCGGCCCGTCATTGGACACTGTGCTATCTAACCTCCAAACGAGCTTCAATGCCATACAGCACTCCTTCCGTGGCCTCCAACTGCTCTTAAATGCGAGTAAAACCAAATGCATGCTTTTCAACCGATCGCTGCCTGCACCCGCATGCCCGACTAGCATCACCACCCTGGATGGTTCCGACCTTGAATATGTGGACATCTATAAGTACCTAGGTGTCTGGCTAGACTGCAAACTCTCCTTCCAGACCCACATCAAACATCTCCAATCGAAAATCAAATCAAGAGTCGGCTTTCTCTTCCGCAACAAAGCCTCCTTCACTCACGCTGCCAAGCTTACCCTAGTTAAACTGACTATCCTACCGATCCTCGACTTCGGAGATGTCATCTACAAAATGGCTTCCAACACTCTACTCAGCAAACTGGATGCAGTCTATCACAGTGCCATCCGTTTTGTCACTAAAGCACCTTATACCACCCACCACTGCGACTTGTATGCTCTAGTCGGCTGGCCCTCACTACATATTCGTCGCCAGACCCACTGGCTCCAGGTCATCTACAAGTCCATGCTAGGTAAAGCTCTGCCTTATCTCAGTTCACTGGTCACGATGGCAACACCCATCCGTAGCACGCGCTCCAGCAGGTGTATCTCACTGATCATCCCTAAAGCCAACACATCATTTGGCCGCCTTTCGTTCCAGTACTCTGCTGCCTGTGACTGGAACGAATTGCAAAATCGCTGAAGTTGGAGACTTTTATCTCCCTCACCAACTTCAAACATCAGCTATCCGAGCAGCTAACCGATCGCTGCAGCTGTACATAGTCTATAGGAAAATAGCCCACCCATTTTCACCTACCTCATTCCCATACTGTTTTTTATACTGTTTTTATTTATTTATTTTTCTGCTCTTTTGCACACCAATATCTCTACCTGTACATGACCTGATCATTTATCACTCCAGTGTTAATCTGCAAAACTGTATTATTCGCCTACCTCCTCATGCCTTTTGCACACATTGTATATAGACTGCCCATTTTTTTTTCTACTGTGTTATTGACTTGTTAATTGTTTATTCCATGTGTAACTCTGTGTTGTCTGTTCACACTGCTATGCTTTTATCTTGGCCAGGTCGCAGTTGCAAATGAGAACTTGTTCTCAACTAGCCTACCTGGTTAAATAAAGGTGAAATAAAATAAAATAAATAACAAACCCACTGTCTTCTTATCTTAACCTGACAGCAGAACGGGTTGGAAGATAGCAACCCACTGTCTTCTTATCTTTACCTGACAGCAGAACGGGTTGGAAGATAGCAACCCACTGTCTTCTTATCTTAACCTGACAGCAAAACGGGTTGGAAGATAGCAACCCAGTGTCTTCTTATCTTTACCTGACAGCAGAAAGGGTTGGAAGATAGCAACCCACTGTCTTCTTATCTTTACCTGACAGCAGAACGGGTTGGAAGATAGCAACCCACTGTCTTCTTATCTTTACCTGACAGCAGAACGGGTTGGAAGATAGCAACCCACTGTCTTCTTATCTTAACCTGACAGCAGAACGGGTTGGAAGATAGCAACCCACTGTCTTCTTATCTTTACCTGACAGCAGAACGGGTTGGAAGATAGCAACCCACTGTCTTCTTATCTTTACCTGACAGCAGAACGGGTTGGAAGATAGCAACCCACTGTCTTCTCATCTTAACCTGACAGCAGAACGGGTTGGAAGATAGCAACCCACTGTCTTCTTATCTTTACCTGACAGCAGAACGGGTTGGAAGATAGCAACCCACTGTCTTCTCATCTTTACCTGACAGCAGAACGGGTTGGAAGATAGCAACCCACTGTCTTCTCATCTTTACCTGACAGCAGAACGGGTTGGAAGATAGCAACCCACTGTCTTCTCATCTTTACCTGACAGCAGAACGGGTTGGAAGATAGCAACCCACTGTCTTCGTATCTTTACCTGACAGCAGAACGGGTTGGAAGATAGCAACCCACTGTCTTCTTATCTTAACCTGACAGCAGAACGGGTTGGAAGATAGCAACCCAATGTCTTCTTATCTTTACCTGACAGCAGAACGGGTTGGAAGATAGCAACCCACTGTCTTCTTATCTTAACCTGACAGCAGAACGGGTTGGAAGATAGCAACCCACTGTCTTCTTATCTTAACCTGACAGCAGAACGGGTTGGAAGATAGCAACCCACTGTCTTCTTATCTTTACCTGACAGCAGAACGGGTTGGAAGATAGCAACCCACTGTCTTCTTATCTTAACCTGACAGCAGAACGGGTTGGAAGATAGCAACCCAGTGTCTTCTTATCTTTACCTGACAGCAGAACGGGTTGGAAGATAGCAACCCACTGTCTTCTTATCTTTACCTGACAGCAGAACGGGTTGGAAGATAGCAACCCACTGTCTTCTTATCTTTACCTGACAGCAGAACGGGTTGGAAGATAGCAACCCAATGTCTTCTCATCTTAACCTGACAGCAGAACGGGTTGGAAGATAGCAACCCACTGTCTTCTTATCTTTACCTGACAGCAGAACGGGTTGGAAGATTGCAACCCACTGTCTTCTTATCTTTACCTGACAGCAGAACGGGTTGGAAGATAGCAACCCACTGTCTTCTCATCTTTACCTGACAGCAGAACGGGTTGGAAGATAGCAACCCACTGTCTTCTCATCTTTACCTGACAGCAGAACGGGTTGGAAGATAGCAACCCACTGTCTTCTCATCTTTACCTGACAGCAGAACGGGTTGGAAGATAGCAACCCACTGTCTTCTCATCTTTACCTGACAGCAGAACGGGTTGGAAGATAGCAACCCACTGTCTTCTTATCTTTACCTGACAGCAGAACGGGTTGGAAGATAGCAACCCACTGTCTTCTTATCTTTACCTGACAGCAGAACGGGTTGGAAGATAGCAACCCACTGTCTTCTTATCTTTACCTGACAGCAGAACGGGTTGGAAGATAGTAACCCACTGTCTTCTTATCTTTACCTGACAGCAGAACGGGTTGGAAGATAGCAACCCACTGTCTTCTTATCTTAACCTGACAGCAGAACGGGTTGGAAGATAGCAACCCACTGTCTTCTTATCTTAACCTGACAGCAGAACGGGTTGGAAGATAGCAACCCACTGTCTTCTTATCTTAACCTGACAGCAGAACGGGTTGGAAGATAGCAACCCACTGTCTTCTTATCTTAACCTGACAGCAGAACAGGTTGGAAGATAGCAACCCACTGTCTTCTTATCTTTACCTGACAGCAGAACGGGTTGGAAGATAGCAACCCACTGTCTTCTTATCTTAACCTGACAGCAGAACGGGTTGGAAGATAGCAACCCACTGTCTTCTTATCTTTACCTGACAGCAGAACGGGTTGGAAGATAGCAACCCACTGTCTTCTTATCTTAACCTGACAGCAGAACGGGTTGGAAGATAGCAACCCACTGTCTTCTTATCTTAACCTGACAGCAGAACGGGTTGGAAGATAGCAACCCACTGTCTTCTTATCTTTACCTGACAGCAGAACGAGTTGGAAGATAGCAACCCACTGTCTTCTTATCTTAACCTGACAGCAGAACGGGTTGGAAGATAGCAACCCAGTGTCTTCTTATCTTTACCTGACAGCAGAACGGGTTGGAAGATAGCAACCCACTGTCTTCTTATCTTTACCTGACAGCAGAACGGGTTGGAAGATAGCAACCCACTGTCTTCTTATCTTTACCTGACAGCAGAACGGGTTGGAAGATAGCAACCCAATGTCTTCTCATCTTAACCTGACAGCAGAACGGGTTGGAAGATAGCAACCCACTGTCTTCTTATCTTTACCTGACAGCAGAACGGGTTGGAAGATTGCAACCCACTGTCTTCTTATCTTTACCTGACAGCAGAACGGGTTGGAAGATAGCAACCCACTGTCTTCTCATCTTTACCTGACAGCAGAACGGGTTGGAAGATAGCAACCCACTGTCTTCTCATCTTTACCTGACAGCAGAACGGGTTGGAAGATAGCAACCCATTGTCTTCTCATCTTTACCTGACAGCAGAACGGGTTGGAAGATAGCAACCCACTGTCTTCTCATCTTTACCTGACAGCAGAACGGGTTGGAAGATAGCAACCCACTGTCTTCTCATCTTTACCTGACAGCAGAACGGGTTGGAAGATAGCAACCCACTGTCTTCTTATCTTTACCTGACAGCAGAACGGGTTGGAAGATAGCAACCCACTGTCTTCTTATCTTTACCTGACAGCAGAACGGGTTGGAAGATAGTAACCCACTGTCTTCTTATCTTTACCTGACAGCAGAACGGGTTGGAAGATAGCAACCCACTGTCTTCTTATCTTAACCTGACAGCAGAACGGGTTGGAAGATAGCAACCCACTGTCTTCTTATCTTAACCTGACAGCAGAACGGGTTGGAAGATAGCAACCCACTGTCTTCTTATCTTAACCTGACAGCAGAACGGGTTGGAAGATAGCAACCCACTGTCTTCTTATCTTAACCTGACAGCAGAACAGGTTGGAAGATAGCAACCCACTGTCTTCTTATCTTTACCTGACAGCAGAACGGGTTGGAAGATAGCAACCCACTGTCTTCTTATCTTAACCTGACAGCAGAACGGGTTGGAAGATAGCAACCCACTGTCTTCTTATCTTAACCTGACAGCAGAACAGGTTGGAAGATAGCAACCCACTGTCTTCTTATCTTTACCTGACAGCAGAACGGGTTGGAAGATAGCAACCCACTGTCTTCTTATCTTAACCTGACAGCAGAACGGGTTGGAAGATAGCAACCCACTGTCTACTTATCTTAACCTGACAGCAGAACGGGTTGGAAGATAGCAACCCACTGTCTTCTCATCTTTACCTGACAGCAGAACGGGTTGGAAGATAGCAACCCACTGTCTTCTTATCTTAACCTGACAGCAGAACGGGTTGGAAGATAGCAACCCACTGTCTTCTTATCTTTACCTGACAGCAGAACGGGTTGGAAGATAGCAACCCACTGTCTTCTTATCTTTACCTGACAGTAGAACGGGTTGGAAGATAGCAACCCACTGTCTTCTTATCTTAACCTGACAGCAGAACGGGTTGGAAGATAGCAACCCACTGTCTTCTTATCTTTACCTGACAGCAGAACGGGTTGGAAGATAGCAACCCACTGTCTTCTCATCTTAACCTGACAGCAGAACGGGTTGGAAGATAGCAACCCACTGTCTTCTCATCTTAACCTGACAGCAGAACGGGTTGGAAGATAGCAACCCACTGTCTTCTTATCTTTACCTGACAGCAGAACGGGTTGGAAGATAGCAACCCACTGTCTTCTTATCTTTACCTGACAGCAGAACGGGTTGGAAGATAGCAACCCACTGTCTTCTTATCTTTACCTGACAGCAGAACGGGTTGGAAGATAGCAACCCACTGTCTTCTTATCTTAACCTGACAGCAGAACGGGTTGGAAGATAGCAACCCACTGTCTTCTTATCTTAACCTGACAGCAGAACGGGTTGGAAGATAGCAACCCACTGTCTTCTTATCTTTACCTGACAGCAGAACAGATTGGAAGATAGCAACCCACTGTCTTCTTATCTTAACCTGACAGCAGAACGGGTTGGAAGATAGCAACCCACTGTCTTCTTATTTTAACCTGACAGCAGAACGGGTTGGAAGATAGCAACCCACTGTCTTCTTATCTTAACCTGACAGCAGAACGGGTTGGAAGATAGCAACCCACTGTCTTCTTATCTTTACCTGACAGCAGAACGGGTTGGAAGATAGCAATCCACTGTCTTCTTATCTTAACCTGACAGCAGAACGGGTTGGAAGATAGCAACCCACTGTCTTCTTATCTTAACCTGACAGCAGAACGGGTTGGAAGATAGCAACCCACTGTCTTCTTATCTTAACCTGACAGCAGAACGGGTTGGAAGATAGCAACCCACTGTCTTCTTATCTTTACATGACAGCAGAACGGGTTGGAAGATAGCAACCCACTGTCTTCTTATCTTTACCTGACAGCAGAACGGGTTGGAAGATAGCAACCCACTGTCTTCTTATCTTAACCTGACAGCAGAACGGGTTGGAAGATAGCAACCCACTGTCTTCTTATCTTTACCTGACAGCAGAACGGGTTGGAAGATAGCAACCCACTGTCTTCTTATCTTAACCTGACAGCAGAACGGGTTGGAAGATAGCAACCCACTGTCTTCTTATCTTAACCTGACAGCAGAACGGGTTGGAAGATAGCAACCCACTGTCTTCTTATCTTTACCTGACAGCAGAACGGGTTGGAAGATAGCAACCCACTGTCTTCTTATCTTAACCTGACAGCAGAACGGGTTGGAAGATAGCAACCCAGTGTCTTCTTATCTTTACCTGACAGCAGAACGGGTTGGAAGATAGCAACCCACTGTCTTCTTATCTTTACCTGACAGCAGAACGGGTTGGAAGATAGCAACCCACTGTCTTCTTATCTTTACCTGACAGCAGAACGGGTTGGAAGATAGCAACCCAATGTCTTCTCATCTTAACCTGACAGCAGAACGGGTTGGAAGATAGCAACCCACTGTCTTCTTATCTTTACCTGACAGCAGAACGGGTTGGAAGATTGCAACCCACTGTCTTCTTATCTTTACCTGACAGCAGAACGGGTTGGAAGATAGCAACCCACTGTCTTCTCATCTTTACCTGACAGCAGAACGGGTTGGAAGATAGCAACCCACTGTCTTCTCATCTTTACCTGACAGCAGAACGGGTTGGAAGATAGCAACCCATTGTCTTCTCATCTTTACCTGACAGCAGAACGGGTTGGAAGATAGCAACCCACTGTCTTCTCATCTTTACCTGACAGCAGAACGGGTTGGAAGATAGCAACCCACTGTCTTCTCATCTTTACCTGACAGCAGAACGGGTTGGAAGATAGCAACCCACTGTCTTCTTATCTTTACCTGACAGCAGAACGGGTTGGAAGATAGCAACCCACTGTCTTCTTATCTTTACCTGACAGCAGAACGGGTTGGAAGATAGTAACCCACTGTCTTCTTATCTTTACCTGACAGCAGAACGGGTTGGAAGATAGCAACCCACTGTCTTCTTATCTTAACCTGACAGCAGAACGGGTTGGAAGATAGCAACCCACTGTCTTCTTATCTTAACCTGACAGCAGAACGGGTTGGAAGATAGCAACCCACTGTCTTCTTATCTTAACCTGACAGCAGAACGGGTTGGAAGATAGCAACCCACTGTCTTCTTATCTTAACCTGACAGCAGAACAGGTTGGAAGATAGCAACCCACTGTCTTCTTATCTTTACCTGACAGCAGAACGGGTTGGAAGATAGCAACCCACTGTCTTCTTATCTTAACCTGACAGCAGAACGGGTTGGAAGATAGCAACCCACTGTCTTCTTATCTTAACCTGACAGCAGAACAGGTTGGAAGATAGCAACCCACTGTCTTCTTATCTTTACCTGACAGCAGAACGGGTTGGAAGATAGCAACCCACTGTCTTCTTATCTTAACCTGACAGCAGAACGGGTTGGAAGATAGCAACCCACTGTCTACTTATCTTAACCTGACAGCAGAACGGGTTGGAAGATAGCAACCCACTGTCTTCTCATCTTTACCTGACAGCAGAACGGGTTGGAAGATAGCAACCCACTGTCTTCTTATCTTAACCTGACAGCAGAACGGGTTGGAAGATAGCAACCCACTGTCTTCTTATCTTTACCTGACAGCAGAACGGGTTGGAAGATAGCAACCCACTGTCTTCTTATCTTTACCTGACAGTAGAACGGGTTGGAAGATAGCAACCCACTGTCTTCTTATCTTAACCTGACAGCAGAACGGGTTGGAAGATAGCAACCCACTGTCTTCTTATCTTTACCTGACAGCAGAACGGGTTGGAAGATAGCAACCCACTGTCTTCTCATCTTAACCTGACAGCAGAACGGGTTGGAAGATAGCAACCCACTGTCTTCTCATCTTAACCTGACAGCAGAACGGGTTGGAAGATAGCAACCCACTGTCTTTTTATCTTTACCTGACAGCAGAACGGGTTGGAAGATAGCAACCCACTGTCTTCTCATCTTAACCTGACAGCAGAACGGGTTGGAAGATAGCAACCCACTGTCTTCTTATCTTTACCTGACAGCAGAACGGGTTGGAAGATAGCAACCCACTGTCTTCTTATCTTTACCTGACAGCAGAACGGGTTGGAAGATAGCAACCCACTGTCTTCTTATCTTTACCTGACAGCAGAACGGGTTGGAAGATAGCAACCCACTGTCTTCTTATCTTAACCTGACAGCAGAACGGGTTGGAAGATAGCAACCCACTGTCTTCTTATCTTAACCTGACAGCAGAACGGGTTGGAAGATAGCAACCCACTGTCTTCTTATCTTTACCTGACAGCAGAACAGATTGGAAGATAGCAACCCACTGTCTTCTTATCTTAACCTGACAGCAGAACGGGTTGGAAGATAGCAACCCACTGTCTTCTTATTTTAACCTGACAGCAGAACGGGTTGGAAGATAGCAACCCACTGTCTTCTTATCTTAACCTGACAGCAGAACGGGTTGGAAGATAGCAACCCACTGTCTTCTTATCTTTACCTGACAGCAGAACGGGTTGGAAGATAGCAATCCACTGTCTTCTTATCTTAACCTGACAGCAGAACGGGTTGGAAGATAGCAACCCACTGTCTTCTTATCTTAACCTGACAGCAGAACGGGTTGGAAGATAGTAACCCACTGTCTTCTTATCTTAACCTGACAGCAGAACGGGTTGGAAGATAGCAACCCACTGTCTTCTTATCTTTACATGACAGCAGAACGGGTTGGAAGATAGCAACCCACTGTCTTCTTATCTTAACCTGACAGCAGAACGGGTTGGAAGATAGCAACCCACTGTCTTCTTATCTTAACCTGACAGCAGAACGGGTTGGAAGATAGCAACCCACTGTCTTCTTATCTTAACCTGACAGCAGAACGGGTTGGAAGATAGCAACCCACTGTCTTCTTATCTTTACCTGACAGCAGAACGGGTTGGAAGATAGCAACCCACTGTCTTCTTATCTTAACCTGACAGCAGAACGGGTTGGAAGATAGCAACCCACTGTCTTCTTATCTTAACCTGACAGCAGAACGGGTTGGAAGATAGCAACCCACTGTCTTCTTATCTTAACCTGACAGCAGAACGGGTTGGAAGATAGCAACCCACTGTCTTCTTATCTTTAACTGACAGCAGAACGGGTTGGAAGATAGCAACCCACTTTCTTCTCATCTTAACCTGACAGCAGAACGGGTTGGAAGATAGCAACCCACTGTCTTCTCATCTTTACCTGACAGCAGAACGGGTTGGAAGATAGCAACCCACTGTCTTCTTATCTTTACCTGACAGCAGAACGGGTTGGATGATAGCAACCCACTGTCTTCTCATCTTAACCTGACAGCAGAACGGGTTGGAAGATAGCAACCCACTGTCTTCTCATCTTAACCTGACAGCAGAACGGGTTGGAAGATAGCAACCCACTGTCTTTTTATCTTTACCTGACAGCAGAACGGGTTGGAAGATAGCAACCCACTGTCTTCTCATCTTAACCTGACAGCAGAACGGGTTGGAAGATAGCAACCCACTGTCTTCTTATCTTTACCTGACAGCAGAACGGGTTGGAAGATAGCAACCCACTGTCTTCTTATCTTTACCTGACAGCAGAACGGGTTGGAAGATAGCAACCCACTGTCTTCTTATCTTAACCTGACAGCAGAACGGGTTGGAAGATAGCAACCCACTGTCTTCTTATCTTTACCTGACAGCGGAACGGGTTGGAAGATAGCAACCCACTGTCTTCTTATCTTAACCTGACAGCAGAACGGGTTGGAAGATAGCAACCCACTGTCTTCTTATCTTAACCTGACAGCAGAACAGGTTGGAAGATAGCAACCCACTGTCTTCTTATCTTTACCTGACAGCAGAACGGGTTGGAAGATAGCAACCCACTGTCTTCTTATCTTAACCTGACAGCAGAACGGGTTGGAAGATAGCAACCCACTGTCTTCTTATCTTAACCTGACAGCAGAACAGGTTGGAAGATAGCAACCCACTGTCTTCTTATCTTTACCTGACAGCAGAACGGGTTGGAAGATAGCAACCCACTGTCTTCTTATCTTAACCTGACAGCAGAACGGGTTGGAAGATAGCAACCCACTGTCTACTTATCTTAACCTGACAGCAGAACGGGTTGGAAGATAGCAACCCACTGTCTTCTCATCTTTACCTGACAGCAGAACGGGTTGGAAGATAGCAACCCACTGTCTTCTTATCTTAACCTGACAGCAGAACGGGTTGGAAGATAGCAACCCACTGTCTTCTTATCTTTACCTGACAGCAGAACGGGTTGGAAGATAGCAACCCACTGTCTTCTTATCTTTACCTGACAGTAGAACGGGTTGGAAGATAGCAACCCACTGTCTTCTTATCTTAACCTGACAGCAGAACGGGTTGGAAGATAGCAACCCACTGTCTTCTTATCTTTACCTGACAGCAGAACGGGTTGGAAGATAGCAACCCACTGTCTTCTCATCTTAACCTGACAGCAGAACGGGTTGGAAGATAGCAACCCACTGTCTTCTCATCTTAACCTGACAGCAGAACGGGTTGGAAGATAGCAACCCACTGTCTTCTTATCTTAACCTGACAGCAGAACGGGTTGGAAGATAGCAACCCACTGTCTTCTTATCTTAACCTGACAGCAGAACGGGTTGGAAGATAGCAACCCACTGTCTTCTTATCTTTAACTGACAGCAGAACGGGTTGGAAGATAGCAACCCACTTTCTTCTCATCTTAACCTGACAGCAGAACGGGTTGGAAGATAGCAACCCACTGTCTTCTCATCTTTACCTGACAGCAGAACGGGTTGGAAGATAGCAACCCACTGTCTTCTTATCTTTACCTGACAGCAGAACGGGTTGGATGATAGCAACCCACTGTCTTCTCATCTTAACCTGACAGCAGAACGGGTTGGAAGATAGCAACCCACTGTCTTCTCATCTTAACCTGACAGCAGAACGGGTTGGAAGATAGCAACCCACTGTCTTTTTATCTTTACCTGACAGCAGAACGGGTTGGAAGATAGCAACCCACTGTCTTCTCATCTTAACCTGACAGCAGAACGGGTTGGAAGATAGCAACCCACTGTCTTCTTATCTTTACCTGACAGCAGAACGGGTTGGAAGATAGCAACCCACTGTCTTCTTATCTTTACCTGACAGCAGAACGGGTTGGAAGATAGCAACCCACTGTCTTCTTATCTTAACCTGACAGCAGAACGGGTTGGAAGATAGCAACCCACTGTCTTCTTATCTTTACCTGACAGCAGAACGGGTTGGAAGATAGCAACCCACTGTCTTCTTATCTTAACCTGACAGCAGAACGGGTTGGAAGATAGCAACCCACTGTCTTCTTATCTTAACCTGACAGCAGAACAGGTTGGAAGATAGCAACCCACTGTCTTCTTATCTTTACCTGACAGCAGAACGGGTTGGAAGATAGCAACCCACTGTCTTCTTATCTTAACCTGACAGCAGAACGGGTTGGAAGATAGCAACCCACTGTCTTCTTATCTTAACCTGACAGCAGAACAGGTTGGAAGATAGCAACCCACTGTCTTCTTATCTTTACCTGACAGCAGAACGGGTTGGAAGATAGCAACCCACTGTCTTCTTATCTTAACCTGACAGCAGAACGGGTTGGAAGATAGCAACCCACTGTCTACTTATCTTAACCTGACAGCAGAACGGGTTGGAAGATAGCAACCCACTGTCTTCTCATCTTTACCTGACAGCAGAACGGGTTGGAAGATAGCAACCCACTGTCTTCTTATCTTAACCTGACAGCAGAACGGGTTGGAAGATAGCAACCCACTGTCTTCTTATCTTTACCTGACAGCAGAACGGGTTGGAAGATAGCAACCCACTGTCTTCTTATCTTTACCTGACAGTAGAACGGGTTGGAAGATAGCAACCCACTGTCTTCTTATCTTAACCTGACAGCAGAACGGGTTGGAAGATAGCAACCCACTGTCTTCTTATCTTTACCTGACAGCAGAACGGGTTGGAAGATAGCAACCCACTGTCTTCTCATCTTAACCTGACAGCAGAACGGGTTGGAAGATAGCAACCCACTGTCTTCTCATCTTAACCTGACAGCAGAACGGGTTGGAAGATAGCAACCCACTGTCTTTTTATCTTTACCTGACAGCAGAACGGGTTGGAAGATAGCAACCCACTGTCTTCTCATCTTAACCTGACAGCAGAACGGGTTGGAAGATAGCAACCCACTGTCTTCTTATCTTTACCTGACAGCAGAACGGGTTGGAAGATAGCAACCCACTGTCTTCTTATCTTTACCTGACAGCAGAACGGGTTGGAAGATAGCAACCCACTGTCTTCTTATCTTAACCTGACAGCAGAACGGGTTGGAAGATAGCAACCCACTGTCTTCTTATCTTAACCTGACAGCAGAACGGGTTGGAAGATAGCAACCCACTGTCTTCTTATCTTTACATGACAGCAGAACGGGTTGGAAGATAGCAACCCACTGTCTTCTTATCTTAACCTGACAGCAGAACGGGTTGAAAGATAGCAACCCACTGTCTTCTTATCTTAACCTGACAGCAGAACGGGTTGGAAGATAGCAACCCACTGTCTTCTTATCTTAACCTGACAGCAGAACGGGTTGGAAGATAGCAACCCACTGTCTTCTTATCTTTACCTGACAGCAGAACGGGTTGGAAGATAGCAACCCACTGTCTTCTTATCTTAACCTGACAACAGAACGGGTTGGAAGATAGCAACCCACTGTCTTCTTATCTTAACCTGACAGCAGAACGGGTTGGAAGATAGCAACCCACTGTCTTCTTATCTTAACCTGACAGCAGAACGGGTTGGAAGATAGCAACCCACTGTCTTCTTATCTTTAACTGACAGCAGAACGGGTTGGAAGATAGCAACCCACTTTCTTCTCATCTTAACCTGACAGCAGAACGGGTTGGAAGATAGCAACCCACTGTCTTCTCATCTTTACCTGACAGCAGAACGGGTTGGAAGATAGCAACCCACTGTCTTCTTATCTTTACCTGACAGCAGAACGGGTTGGATGATAGCAACCCACTGTCTTCTCATCTTAACCTGACAGCAGAACGGGTTGGAAGATAGCAACCCACTGTCTTCTCATCTTAACCTGACAGCAGAACGGGTTGGAAGATAGCAACCCACTGTCTTTTTATCTTTACCTGACAGCAGAACGGGTTGGAAGATAGCAACCCACTGTCTTCTCATCTTAACCTGACAGCAGAACGGGTTGGAAGATAGCAACCCACTGTCTTCTTATCTTTACCTGATAGCAGAACGGGTTGGAAGATAGCAACCCACTGTCTTCTTATCTTTACCTGACAGCAGAACGGGTTGGAAGATAGCAACCCACTGTCTTCTTATCTTAACCTGACAGCAGAACGGGTTGGAAGATAGCAACCCACTGTCTTCTTATCTTAACCTGACAGCAGAACGGGTTGGAAGATAGCAACCCACTGTCTTCTTATCTTTACCTGACAGCAGAATGGGTTGGAAGATAGCAACCCACTGTCTTCTTACCTTAACCTGACAGCAGAATGGGTTGGAAGATAGCAACCCACTGTCTTCTTATCTTAACCTGACAGCAGAACGGGTTGGAAGATAGCAACCCACTGTCTTCTTATCTTAACCTGACAGCAGAACGGGTTGGAAGATAGCAACCCACTGTCTTCTTATCTTTACCTGACAGCAGAACGGGTTGGAAGATAGCAACCCACTGTCTTCTTATCTTAACCTGACAGCAGAACGGGTTGGAAGATAGCAACCCACTGTCTTCTTATCTTAACCTGACAGCAGAACGGGTTGGAAGATAGCAACCCACTGTCTTCTTATCTTAACCTGACAGCAGAACGGGTTGGAAGATAGCAACCCACTGTCTTCTTATCTTTAACTGACAGCAGAACGGGTTGGAAGATAGCAACCCACTTTCTTCTCATCTTAACCTGACAGCAGAACGGGTTGGAAGATAGCAACCCACTGTCTTCTCATCTTTACCTGACAGCAGAACGGGTTGGAAGATAGCAACCCACTGTCTTCTTATCTTTACCTGACAGCAGAACGGGTTGGAAGATAGCAACCCACTGTCTTCTCATCTTAACCTGACAGCAGAACGGGTTGGAAGATAGCAACCCACTGTCTTCTCATCTTAACCTGACAGCAGAACGGGTTGGAAGATAGCAACCCACTGTCTTTTTATCTTTACCTGACAGCAGAAGGGTTGGAAGATAGCAACCCACTGTCTTCTCATCTTAACCTGACAGCAGAACGGGTTGGAAGATAGCAACCCACTGTCTTCTTATCTTTACCTGACAGCAGAACGGGTTGGAAGATAGCAACCCACTGTCTTCTTATCTTTACCTGACAGCAGAACGGGTTGGAAGATAGCAACCCACTGTCTTCTTATCTTTACCTGACAGCAGAACGGGTTGGAAGATAGCAACCCACTGTCTTCTTATCTTAACCTGACAGCAGAACGGGTTGGAAGATAGCAACCCACTGTCTTCTTATCTTTACCTGACAGCAGAACGGGTTGGAAGATAGCAACCCACTGTCTTCTTATCTTTACCTGACAGCAGAACGGGTTGGAAGATAGCAACCCACTGTCTTCTTATCTTTACCTGACAGCAGAACGGGTTGGAAGATAGCAACCCACTGTCTTCTTATCTTAACCTGACAGCAGAACGGGTTGGAAGATAGCAACCCACTGTCTTCTTATCTTAACCTGACAGCAGAACGGGTTGGAAGATAGCAACCCACTGTCTTCTTATCTTTACCTGACAGCAGAACAGATTGGAAGATAGCAACCCACTGTCTTCTTATCTTAACCTGACAGCAGAACGGGTTGGAAGATAGCAACCCACTGTCTTCTTATCTTAACCTGACAGCAGAACGGGTTGGAAGATAGCAACCCACTGTCTTCTTATCTTAACCTGACAGCAGAACGGGTTGGAAGATAGCAACCCACTGTCTTCTTATCTTAACCTGACAGCAGAACGGGTTGGAAGATAGCAACCCACTGTCTTCTTATCTTTACCTGACAGCAGAATGGGTTGGAAGATAGCAACCCACTGTCTTCTTACCTTAACCTGACAGCAGAATGGGTTGGAAGATAGCAACCCACTGTCTTCTTATCTTAACCTGACAGCAGAACGGGTTGGAAGATAGCAACCCACTGTCTTCTTATCTTAACCTGACAGCAGAACGGGTTGGAAGATAGCAACCCACTGTCTTCTTATCTTTACCTGACAGCAGAACGGGTTGGAAGATAGCAACCCACTGTCTTCTTATCTTAACCTGACAGCAGAACGGGTTGGAAGATAGCAACCCACTGTCTTCTTATCTTAACCTGACAGCAGAACGGGTTGGAAGATAGCAACCCACTGTCTTCTTATCTTAACCTGACAGCAGAACGGGTTGGAAGATAGCAACCCACTGTCTTCTTATCTTTAACTGACAGCAGAACGGGTTGGAAGATAGCAACCCACTTTCTTCTCATCTTAACCTGACAGCAGAACGGGTTGGAAGATAGCAACCCACTGTCTTCTCATCTTTACCTGACAGCAGAACGGGTTGGAAGATAGCAACCCACTGTCTTCTTATCTTTACCTGACAGCAGAACGGGTTGGAAGATAGCAACCCACTGTCTTCTCATCTTAACCTGACAGCAGAACGGGTTGGAAGATAGCAACCCACTGTCTTCTCATCTTAACCTGACAGCAGAACGGGTTGGAAGATAGCAACCCACTGTCTTTTTATCTTTACCTGACAGCAGAAGGGTTGGAAGATAGCAACCCACTGTCTTCTCATCTTAACCTGACAGCAGAACGGGTTGGAAGATAGCAACCCACTGTCTTCTTATCTTTACCTGACAGCAGAACGGGTTGGAAGATAGCAACCCACTGTCTTCTTATCTTTACCTGACAGCAGAACGGGTTGGAAGATAGCAACCCACTGTCTTCTTATCTTTACCTGACAGCAGAACGGGTTGGAAGATAGCAACCCACTGTCTTCTTATCTTAACCTGACAGCAGAACGGGTTGGAAGATAGCAACCCACTGTCTTCTTATCTTTACCTGACAGCAGAACGGGTTGGAAGATAGCAACCCACTGTCTTCTTATCTTTACCTGACAGCAGAACGGGTTGGAAGATAGCAACCCACTGTCTTCTTATCTTTACCTGACAGCAGAACGGGTTGGAAGATAGCAACCCACTGTCTTCTTATCTTAACCTGACAGCAGAACGGGTTGGAAGATAGCAACCCACTGTCTTCTTATCTTAACCTGACAGCAGAACGGGTTGGAAGATAGCAACCCACTGTCTTCTTATCTTTACCTGACAGCAGAACAGATTGGAAGATAGCAACCCACTGTCTTCTTATCTTAACCTGACAGCAGAACGGGTTGGAAGATAGCAACCCACTGTCTTCTTATCTTAACCTGACAGCAGAACGGGTTGGAAGATAGCAACCCACTGTCTTCTTATCTTAACCTGACAGCAGAACGGGTTGGAAGATAGCAACCCACTGTCTTCTTATCTTTACCTGACAGCAGAACGGGTTGGAAGATAGCAACCCACTGTCTTCTTATCTTAACCTGACAGCAGAACGGGTTGGAAGATAGCAACCCACTGTCTTCTTATCGTAACCTGACAGCAGAACGGGTTGGAAGATAGCAACCCACTGTCTTCTTATCTTAACCTGACAGCAGAACGGGTTGGAAGATAGCAACCCACTGTCTTCTTATCTTAACCTGACAGCAGAACGGGTTGGAAGATAGCAACCCACTGTCTTCTTATCTTAACCTGACAGCAGAACGGGTTGGAAGATAGCAACCCACTGTCTTCTTATCTTTACCTGACAGCAGAACGGGTTGGAAGATAGCAACCCACTGTCTTCTTATCTTAACCTGACAGCAGAACGGGTTGGAAGATAGCAACCCACTGTCTTCTTATCTTAACCTGACAGCAGAACGGGTTGGAAGATAGCAACCCACTGTCTTCTTATCTTAACCTGACAGCAGAACGGGTTGGAAGATAGCAACCCACTGTCTTCTTATCTTTAACTGACAGCAGAACGGGTTGGAAGATAGCAACCCACTTTCTTCTCATCTTAACCTGACAGCAGAACGGGTTGAAAGATAGCAACCCACTGTCTTCTCATCTTTACCTGACAGCAGAACGGGTTGGAAGATAGCAACCCACTGTCTTCTTATCTTGTTGCACACTTCCAGTACAGTAGTACTGTATCAGCACAGGAAACGCATGGCCAAATCTGCAAGAGTTGAATCTCTGCTCACACACATGTAACCCCATATGGCAAGGTCAAGCAGATACCCGCTTGACCTCCGAAAGACGTCAACGCACCCTGGCAACAGACAAAACAAGACACAGTACTGCAAAACAAAGACAGCTGTGGAGGAAACATACTTAATAATAATAATACTTGATGTGAACTGTTAACAAACTCTTAGAAGAGCTGAGGAGTGACTGAGTGAGGACTGCCCACGGCCTGCTGGCTGGCTACACAGTGCAGAGCAGCAGCAATTGTGTATCCAACCTGTGATCTCACTCTGTTTATGCATGTCATCTCATAGGCATCCTCATCTCAAGAGAATACATCAATTTTTTAAGAATTCTCTTTGCATTCTTGCAGCTCCATCAAATGCAGTTTTTCCTACTTGAGATACATTTTCTAGGGCTCTATTCAATCCATAGCCCTGAAGATCCACTTTATAGCGTGATTGACAATTTAAGGCAATGTTGCCTTAGGTCTCGCGGACTGCATTCACATTAAACACATCATATGTCGGCTCAATTGGAAATTTCCTTTACATTTTAACACGGATTTGATTAAATCCAGCCCTTAGTTATGAAATTAAGGGGTAACCTTTCACCCAGATATCGTTCACCATATACTTTTCTCAGCATCATGAAACAGCACTATTCAATATTGTTGTGCTTCATGTCATGTTATACTTTATCGGTAATATGTCATGTTTGTTGAAGTCCAGAGCCTAATACTAATATTCCAGCAAATTGATAGGGTTGTGACCCGAGCCTTGTGTAGGTGGATCAGGTCTATAATCGTTCTGACCTTAGTTCCTTTGGTTTGTCTTTGTTTTAGTATGGTCAGGGCATGAGTTGGGGTGGGCAGTCTATGTTCTTTTTTCTATAATTGAGGATTTTTGTGTTTGGCCTGGTATGGTTCTCAATCAGAGGCAGCTGTCAATCGTTGTCCCTGATTGAGAACCATACTTAGGTAGCCTGGTTTCACCTTTGAGTTGTGGGTGATTATTTTTCCGTTTCAGTGTTTGCACCATTCGGGACTGTTTCAGTTTTCATTTTGATTCGCTTGTTCTTTTGTATTTTGTATTCATTTTCCATTCAATCACATTATGGATACATACCACGCTGCATTTTGGTCCTCCGATCCTTCCTACTAGTCCTCCTCAGAGGAGGAAGAAGAAACCCATTACAGAATCGCCCACCAACCAAGGACCAAGCAGCGTGGTAACGGGCAGCAGCAGCAATCTCCAGACTCCTGGACATGGGAGGAGATTTTGGACGACCCTGGGTACAGGCTGGAGAATATCACTGCCCCAAGGCAGAGCTGGAGGCAGCGAAAGCCGAGAGGCGGTGGTATGAGGAGGCAGCACAGCAGCGCGGCTGGGATCAAACATTTATTGGAGGGGGCACATGGGGAGTGTGGCTAAGTCAGGTAGGTGACCTGAGCCAACTCCCTGTGCTTACCATGGAGAGAGGTGGACCGGGCAGGCAACGTGTTATGCCGTGAGGCGAACGGTGTCCCCGGTGCGTGTGCATAGCCCGGTGCGTTACATAGCAGCACCTCGTATCGGCCGGGCTAGAGTGGGCTTTGAGCCAGGTGCCATGAAGCCGGCTCAGCGCATCTGGTCTCCAGTGCGTCTCCTCGGGCCGGGGTACATGGCACCAGCCCTACGCATGGTGTCCCCGGTTCGCCGCACTGGCCTGGCTACGGTGAGCATCCAGCCAGGTAGGGTTGTGCAGGCTCAGTGCCCGAGACCTCCGGTGCACCTCCACGGTCTGGTCTATCCGGTGCCTCCTACACACACCAGGCCTCCGGTGGCAGCCCCCCGCACCAGGCTGTCTCTCCGTCTCCTTCCTACAGGTGCTCCCGGCTGTCCTGAGCTGCCAGAGTCGCCCGTCTGTCCTGAGCTGCCAGAGTCGCCCGTCTGTCCTGAGCTGCCAGAGCCACCTGTCAGTTGGCTCTGAGCTGCCAGAGCCGTTCGTTACTCAGGTGCTACCGGAATCGCCCTTCTCCCATCCATTCGGGACCCGTTGCTAGGGTCCCCAGTCCGAGGTCAGCGGCGATCCGCTCTAAAGAGGCCATGGAGGCGGGTTGAGAGGCAGACAAAGACTAGGGTGGAGTCCACGTCCCGCGCCAGAGCTGCCACCGCAGACAGATGCCCACACAGACCCTCCCCTATAGGTTCAGGTTTTGCGGCCGGAGTCCGCACCTTTGGGGGGGGGGTACTGTCACGTTCTGACCTTAGTTCCTTTGTTTTGTCTTTGAGAGTTGGGGTGGGCAGTCTATGTTCTTTTTTTCTATAATTGAGGATTTCTGTGTTTGGCCTGGTATGGTTCTCAATCAGAGGCAGCTGTCAATCGTTGTCCCTGATTGAGAACCATACTTAGGTAGCCTGGTTTCACCTTTGAGTTCTGGGTGATTATTTTTCCGTTTCAGTGTTTGCACCATTCGGGACTGTTTCGGTTTTCATTTTGATTCGCTTGTTTTGTATTTTGTATTCATTTTACATTAAATCACATTATGGATACATACCATGCTGCATTTTGGTCCTCCGATCCTTCCTACTAGTCCTCCTCCTCAGAGGAAGAAACCCGTTACAATAATATGCCAAAAGTCAAACCTCTCTGGAGTTTAAGTCTAATAAATCGATTAAGTCTAATATGTTAAATCATATCAGAGTTTTTTTTCTGCCGTGAGACTCTCTGAGTTCAAGCTCAAGTCCACAAGATTTAGGAGCCGTTGCCAATTCATTCATCTGTCTTCTGTGAAAATCCTACAATGTTATTCCAAACAGTGACATCATGTGTTATAGTCGTTTGATGGTGAAAGAAGACATTGTTCCGGCAGGGGGACATTAACTGAGCAGTTAAGCAGAACAGTTGTAATGTTATTAGAAGCCATTGTCGTTGCAAACACAAATGCTAGGGAGAGGGCCAAGAGTTCATTCTTAAGTATCTTATAGAATCACAACAGGGATGTCTATACTATTCTAACTTTGGTGTTGTAGACAGACATGTCTGGCTATGTCAGAGAGCATTGCTTAACTTCTACGACTAAAAAGATTGCAGTAATGAAATAATAACAATATGGATGATGAATGTCTATTCCATTACTAACTATATGTCTCAAAATGATAGTGCCTGTAGGTTGGCTTAGATAGTTTATAACATGTAGACGATGTTTCGTCGCCAATGTTTATGGAAAACGTACATTAAGTTGCCCAAGGAGCACTTGTCTCTCAAATACATTGTTACAGTTCTTGGTTAGCTAGTTAGCAAATTTGAGCCATATTAGTGTAACAGTATAATTTTAAACCGTCCCCTCGCCCATACCCGGGCGCGAACCAGGGACCACTAAGCTAGCCGTTTCACATACGTTACATTAGCATAGATGTGACATCAGCCAAAGCACCTCAAAACAAGACATGGTATCAATAACAAGACTAAACTAGCTGCAACGATCCATTTACAATTTACTACATGGCAGTTTATTGTCATTGTTGCTAGTAGTATGCCATCCACAATCACAACAATACACAGCCTCCTGTTCCTTTGAGGTACACACACATTGGGAATAACAAAAATCAATGGAACAGATTTCGTCATGCATGTGTCCCACTATCTAATGGAAAGAGTTACTTCTCTTAGTTGGAATGTCATCTCCCTCAAACATTTGCCAGTTCATTCTCTAAAAACCTGTTTATAGATTTGTATTTTTTTATTTAACATTTATTTAACTAGAATGAGTACAAATCTCAGTCCTGTCGATTTTTAAGACTGGCCTGCTCTTAGCAACCCAAAAAAAGGAAATTATAGCAGATATTTTTTTGGGCAGCTTCATTAAATAGTACCCACAAAACACCAGTCTCAACATCCACAGTGAAGAGGCGACACCTTGATGCTGACCTTCTCGTCATCATGCAAGAGATCAGACAAGTGAACATTGTGGTCAATAAAGAAAACTTTAAGCTTGTCTCTCAAAACGTGTCAATACTTAATACTTACTCCTTGATAACCAGTGCACCTCTAGGTTGTAAAAACGTTACATGGTCGCTGCCCATATCATTGCATAGTTCAGAAAATACACAAGAGTTCAGGGGCCTTGCTTTAACAAAATTAACCATTTTCACTGTAGTATCCAAAAGGTCTTTCAAGCTGTCAGACATTCCCTTGGCAGCAAGGGCCTCTCAGTGTATGCTGCAATGTACCCAAGTGGCGTCGGGAGCAACTGCTTGCACGCGCGTTACCACTCCACTATGTCTCCCCGTCATGGCTTTTTCTCCATCAGTACAGATACCAACACATCTTGACCACCAAAGTCCATTTGATGTCACAAAGCTGTCCAGTACTTAAAACATATCCTCACCTGTTGTCCTGGTTTCCAGTGGTTTGCAGAAGAGGATGTCTTCCTTAATTGACCCCCCATAAACGTAAAGGACATATACCAGGAGCTGTGCCAGGCCCGTCACGTCTGTAATGCACAGCTGTAACTGGCTTGTATGCGAAGCAGTAATTGTTTCAACACATCTCCTGCCATGTCACTGATGCGTCGTGAAACAGTGTTGTTTGATGAAGGCATTGTCTGTATAGTTTTTTGGAACTTTTCCCCCAGCATTGTCTCAGCCATATCCACGGCAGCAGGAAGAATTAAGTCCTCCACAATAGTATGGAGTTTGCCTGTCCTAGCCACTCGGTAGTTCAACATATAAGACGCATCTCACAACTGTCAGTGTCCATGCTAGCTGGGCTAACAACAAATGTAGAATTACTGATGCTGGCATTGGATGTGCTCATGGAAGCAGAACAACTTGTGTCGTTGACAGGTGCAGGTGTAGTACTACCAGTAGAGCTGGTATGTGTCTCTATGGATGTTAATTATTTGACTAGGCTACCTGTATTTGTGTTGTTATGTCGCTGAACACTAGATGGTTCATTTTATTTTTGGCAGTGAAACGAGGCTACTCAGGCGAGAAAAAAACTCACCCAAATGTATAGCCTCGTTGGGAAATATAAATGGACTGCTTGAAAATGTGAAAAAAATGGTTATTTTTATGTGAATCACATTTTTATTTGGCGTACCCCCGACGACATTGCGCGTACCCCAGTTTGGAAATACCTGACCTACAGTATACTGTGATTCACAATGTGCCACAGAAAGAGAAAGGGACCTAGAGTCCTAGACCATGCCAATGTGGTAAAGTCAGATGATGAATCCAGGCCTGATCATTAAAGAGGCTGGACAACCTTGGAGAGCATCTGGTGTCCTCTGAGAGTAGGAGAAGATACATCTGTACTTTGTCTATCTCTCTCTCTACTTCTCTCTCTCTCTCCTTCCTCTTTCTCTCACTCTCTCTTTCTCTCTCGCAAATCAAATCAAATCAAGTTTATTTGTCATGTGCGCCGAATACAACAAGTGTAGTAGTGAAATGCTTCCTTACAGGCTCTAACCAATGGTGCAGAAAAAGGTGTGTGTGTGTGTGTGTGTGTGTGTGTGTGTGTGTGTGTGTGTGTGTCTGTGTGTGTGTGTGTGTGTGTGTGTGTGTGTGTGTGTGTGTGTGTGTGTGTGTGTGTGTGTGTGTGTGTGTGTGTGTGTGTGTGTGTGTGTGTGTGTGTGTGTGTGTGTGTGTGTGTGTGTGTGTGTGTGTGTGTGTGTGTGTGTGTGTGTGTGTGTGTGTGTGTGTGTGTGTGTGTGTGTGTGTGTGTGTGTGTGTGTGTGTCTGTGTGTGTGTGTGTGTGTGTGTGTGTGTCTGTGTGTGTGTGTGTGTCTGTGTGTGTGAGTCTGTGTGTGTGTGTCTGTGTGTGTGTGTGTAGGTACATGTAAGTAAAGAAATAAAACAAAAGTAAAAAGACATTTGAAAAATAGTAGCGAGGCTTTATACAGACACCTGTTAGTCAGACTTATTGAGGTAGTATGTACATGTAGGTATCGTTAAAGTGACTGTGCATATATGATGAACAGAGAGTAGCAGAAGCGTAAAAGAGGGGTTGGTGGGTGGTGGGACACAATGCAGATAGCCCGGTTAGCCAATGTGCTGGAGCACTGGTTGGTCGGGCCAATTTAGGTAGTATGTACATGTATAGTTAAAGTGACTATGCATATAAGATAAACAGAGAATAGCAGCAGCGTAAAAGAGGGGTTGGGGGAGGGGGCACACAATGCAAATAGTCCGGGTAACCATTTGGTTACCTGTTCAGCCTTTTTGTCCTAGACTTGGCACTCCGGTCCTGCTTGCCATGCGATAGTAGAGAAAACAGTTTATGAGTGGGGTGGCTGGGGTCTTTGACAATTTTTAGGGCCTTCCTCTGACACCGCCTGGTGTAGAGGTCCTGGATGGCAGGCAGCTTAGCCCCAGTGATGTACTGGGCCGTACTCACTACCCTCTGAAGTGCCTTGCGGTCCGAGGCCAAGCAATTGCCGTACCAGGCAGTGATGCAACAAGTCAGGATGCTCTCAATGTTGCAGCTGTGAAACCTTTTGAGGATCTCAGGACCCATGCCAAATCTTTTAGTTTCCTGAGGGGGAATAGGCTTTGTTGTGCCCTCTTCACAACTGTCTTGGTGTGTTTGGACCAATCTAGTTTGTTGTTGATGTGGACAACAAGGAATTTGAAGCTCTCAACCTGCTCCACTACAGCCCCGTCGATGAGAATGGGGACGTGCTTGGTGCTCCTTTTCCTGTAGTCCACAATCATCTCCTTAGTCTTGGTTACGTTGAGGGATAGGTTGTTATTCTGGCACCACCAGGCCAGGTCTCTGACCTCCTCCCTGTAGGCTGCCTCGTCATTGTCGGTGATCAGGCCTACCACTGTTGTGTCGTCAGCAAACTTAATGATGGTGTTGGAGTCATGCCTGGCCATGCAGTCATGGGTGAACAGGGAGTACAGGAGGGGACTGAGCACGCACCCCTGGGGAGCTCCAGTGTTGAGGATCTGCGTGGCAGATGTGTTGCTACCTACCCTCACCACCTGGGGGCGGCCTGTCTGGAAGTCTAGGATCCAGTTGCAGAGGGAGGTGTTTAGTTCCAGGATCCTTAGATTAGTGATGAGCTTTGAGGGTAATATGGTGTTGAACGCTGAGCTGTAGTCAATGAACAGCATTCTCACATAGGTGTTCCTTTTGTCCATGTGGGAAAGGGCAGTGTCGAGTGCAATAGAGATTGCATCATCTGTGGCTCTGTTTGGGCGGTATGCAAATTGGAGTGGGTCTAGGGTTTCTGGGATAATGGTGTTGATGTGAGCCGGGTCTGTAGTCATTTAGGCAGGTTGCCTTTGTGTTCTTGGGCACAGGGACTATGATGGTCTGCTTGAAGCATGTTGGTATTACAGACTCAATCAGGGACATGTTGAAAATGTCAGTGAAGACACCTGCCAGTAGGTCAGCACATGCCCGGAGCACACGTCTATTTTCTCTCTCTCTCCTTCTTCCTCTCTCTCTCTCCTTTCTCTTTTTCTCTCTCTCTCTCTCTCTCTCTCTCTCTCTCTCTCTCTCTCTCTCTCTCTCTCTCTCTCTCTCTCTCTCTCTCTCTCTCTCTCTGTCACGTTCTGACCTTTATTTCCTTTGTTTTGTCATTATTTAGTATAGTCAGGGCGTGAGTTGGGTGGGCAGTCTATGTTTGTTTTTCTATGTTTTAGGTTTTCGCACATTTATTGTTTTGTAGTGTTCATGTGTACATTTACGTATTAAAGGAACCATGGACACTTACCACGCCGCATATTGGTCTTCTGATCCTTTTCGCCTCTCCTCTTCGGAAGAAGAGGAAATCCCTGACAGAATCACCCACCAACCAAGGACCAAGCGGCGTGGTAAAAGGCAACAGCAGAAACAACAGCGGCCAGCATCACAGGACTCCTGGACATGGGAGGAGATACTGAACGGAGAGGGACCCTGGGCACAGGCTGGGGAATATCGCCGCCCCAAAGCAGAGCTGGAGGCAGTGAAAGCTGAGCGGCGGCGATATGAGGAGGCAGCACGGCAGTGCAACAGGTACGAGAGGCAGCCCCAAAAAAAATGTTTTGGGGAGGCAGATGAGGTGTGGTACTAAGCCAGGTAGCAGATCTGAGCTCACGCCTCGTGCTTATTATAAGCAGCGCATTACTGGTCAGGCACTGTGTTATGTGGTTAAGCGCACGGTGTCGCCAGTGCGTGCCCATAGCCCGGTGCGCTATAGGGCAGCCCCCCGAAAGTGCCATGCGAGTGTCCCCCGAAAGTGCCAAGGCTGCGCACCAGAGCTCCAGTGCTCCCCCACAGCCCGGTCCTTCAGGCTCCTCCTAACACCAAGCCTCCTGAAGGTCTCCCCAGCCTGGTGGTTCCTGTGGCAGCCCCACGCACCAGGCTGTCTCTCTGTCTCCTCCCTGCAGGTGGTCCCGCCTGTCCGGCGCTGCTGCCGGAGTCTCCCGCCTGTCCGGCGCTGCTGCCGGAGTCTCCCGCCTGTCCGGCGCTGCTGCCGGAGTCTCCCACCTGTCCGGCGCTGCTGCCGGAGTCTGAGGCGCCAGAGCCCCTCAGCCCAGAGCCCCTCAGCCCAGAGGCGCCAGAGCCCCTGCCCCTCTGTCCCGAGCCCCTGCCCCTCTGTCCCGAGCTTCTGCCCCTCTGTCCCGAGCTTCTGCCCCTCTGTCCCGAGCTTCTGCCCCTCTGTCCAGAGCATCCGCCCCTCTGTCCCGAGCTGCCCCTCTGTCCAGTGGGGTCATTGAGAAGGGTGGCCATGGTTAGAAAGCCACGGAGGCGGACAATAAAGCGGAATAAGACAATGGTGAAGTGGGGTCCGCGTCCCGCGCCAGACCCTCCCCTATAGGTTAATGTTTTGCGGCCGGAGTCCGCACCTTGGGGGGGGGGGGTACTGTCACGTTCTGACCTTTATTTCCTTTGTTTTGTCATTATTTAGTATGGTCAGGGCGTGAGTTGGGTGGGCAGTCTATGTTTGTTTTTCTAGGTTTTGGGTATTTCTATGTTTCGGCCTAGTATGGTTCTCAGAGGCAGGTGTCATTAGTTGTCTCTGATTGAGAATCATACTTAGGTGGCCTGGGTTTCACTGTGTGTTTGTGGGTGATTGTTCCTGTCTCTGTGTTTGCACCAGATAGGACTGTTTAGGTTTTCGCACATTTATTGTTTTGTAGTGTTCATGTGTACATTTACGTATTAAAGGAACCATGGACACTTACCACGCCGCATATTGGTCCTCTGATCCTTTTCGCCTCTCCTCTTCGGAAGAAGAGGAAATCCCTGACACCCTCTCTCTTGTTCGCTCTGTCTCATTCTCTTAATTTCTATATTTCTCTCACTCTTGCCATCTCTCTCTCTATTTTGCTTTCTCTCTCACCCTCATTTGCTCTTGCTCTCTCTCTGTCTCTGTCTTTCTCTGCTATTTACACTGTTCTTATTATTAGCTTCTGTATAGACATAAGGGGAGGACTCTATTGTATCAGAGACAACGGACACCTGGCTTTGACAAAGTGCTCAATCAAATCACAGAAGAAGCAGAACTGCATGTTAAATTGTGCATCTTGCTCATTTATCTTCATATAACCAAACTTCAATTTGAATGAAATGTAGTTTTCATCAAGTCTATTTCATCCATGCAGGATGTTGACTAAAGAGATGTCTGGTTTAAATGTATGTGGTTAATATGATCTTTTTATGTTTAACCAGGTCATGGAAATACATGATTGATGGAAACAACATTTCCAGCAAATTAAAGTTTAGATATTTTAAAACAAAGTTTAGTCTTGTGTTCAGCTTTTACCAAGAATATGTCCAGTTGCTAGGTTACTGCTATAATGGGGTCTCCCAGTGGGTTTAATTAGACACTTGTGTGACCCACTACACTAGCTTTGGGGACAGGACAAAAACAATCCCTGTCATTATGGCCAACACAGCCACTGTGGACACCCTATCCATCCTTTGTACACCTCATTTTCAAAGCCCTCATCTATGTGGTTGCTTGTGGGGCAGGTCAGGGTCCAGTGTAGGTCTGCTGCTGGTGGTGGTTATGATGGTTGTAATGGGGATGGGGGAGAGGTTACTGCCGTGGTCCAAGGAGAAAACAGGAAACATGTGCACTGAGGCAGGCACATCCTCCCTGGAGTGTGCCCATGTGACGATAAATGTTTTGTAGCAGAAAGGAATGCTGGTCTAGCTGTTAACTGCACCCCCGGTGCCCACAAGCTGCTCTCATTGGTTCCTCTGAGTCTAATGGTCATATTGGTCATGTGGTCATGTTTAGCCTTGGTTAGACCCACAACGTTGTCATCATGACTTGCCTTTTGCCTCGGCTATAACCGCTGGTGTTGTGACCCTCACTGAATTAAAATGGAATGTGGTCCTCCTGCACCCCACTCCCTTAATCCCAGAATGTTGTATTTATGGAACATACTGTACTATCACTACTATTACACACTGACTGTTGTTCTAAAGCCAGAGACTGATCCAGCCAGAGACTGATCTAGCCAGAGACTGATCCAACCAGAGACTGATCCAGCCAGAGACTGATCCAGCCAAAGACTGATCCAACCAGAGACTGATCCAGCCAGAGACTGATCCAGCCAGAGACTGATCTAGCCAGAGACTGATCCAACCAGAGACTGATCCAGCCAGAGACTGATCCAGCCAAAGACTGATCCAGCCAGAGACTGATCCAGCCAAAGACTGATCCAACCAGAGACTGATCCAACCAGAGACTGATCCAACCAGAGACAGATCCAACCAGAGACTGATCCAGCCAGAGACTGATCCAGCCAGAGACTGATCCAACCAGAGACTGATCCAACCAGAGACTGATCCAGCCAGAGACTGATCCAACCAGAGACTGATCCAACCAGAGACTGATCCAACCAGAGACAGATCCAACCAGAGACTGATCCAACCAGAGACTGATCCAGCCAGAGACTGATCCAACCAGAGACTGATCCAGCCAGAGACTGATCCAACCAGAGACTGATCCAGCCAGAGACTGATCCAACATGTGTGTCTTTTCTGGAGATTGCCGAGCGCAGAGGAAAAACATTTGTCCTTCAATAAGCTTTCCTCCCCTGTCAAACAAAAACAACCACAGGGAATATTTACTGTACTAAAGAAGACTATTGATGCCTGACTTCCTGTGTTGCACCCTAAATACTCCACAAACTATCAAAATAAAGAGAGTTGCACGCTCCATATATCACCTCCCAGTCATTAACTGGAGGGCAACTGTCATGCGGGTGAATGAGGACCCAAAAGCGACTTGGCGAAAACAGAGTATTTAATCCAGTAAAGTTACTTTACAAACAAAAGGCATAATACTACTCGTAATGACGAGAACAGACAGGAGACTTGATCAAGAACTGCAGGTTGCCTCGGGAAGGCACTTGAACGTAGCAGACTCAGACACCTGCTCACCACGCAGCATCTGAGGGAAACACGACACGACAGGGCAATACAGAGACACAGCACGGTGAACAATAGATAAGGATCCGACAGGACAGGAACGGAAAACAAGGGAAGAAATAGGGACTCTAATCAGGGGAAAAGATAAGGAACAGGTGTGGGAAGACTAAATGATTGATTAGGGGAATAGGAACAGCTGGGAGCAGGAACGGAACGATAGAGAGAGGAGAGAGAGGGAGGGGGAGAGAGAGGGATAGAAAAAGGGAACGAACCTAATAAGACCAGCAGGGGGAAACGAACAGAAGGGAAAGCATAATGACAAGACAATATATGACAAAACATGACAGTACCCCCCCCACTCACCGAGCGCCTCCTGGCGCTCTCGAGGAGGAACACTGGCGGCAACGGAGGAAATCATAGATCACAAACGGTCCAGCACGTCCCGAGAAAGAACCCAACTCCTCTCCTCAGGACCGTAACGGAAAAACAAAAAAAAAGGGAAACTAGGGTACTACTCTAAAAAAAAAATGAGACACGGGTAGAGAACTGAAAGCTTTAGAGCAAACAGGACCAAACAGACCAGGAGAGTAACAACTAGGGACAGACTGAGACCCAGCAAGACCAGGAGCAGAAAAAAAAATTACCAGACTTCTGCGCGCAGTCTGAACACGCAGCCACGAAACGGCGCGTGTCACGCTCCTGAGTAGGCCACCAAAACCGCTGGCGAATAGAAGCAAGCGCACCCCGAACGCCGGGATGGCCAGCCAACTTGGCAGAGTGAGCCCACTGAAGAACAGCCAGACGAGCAGAAACAGGAACGAAAAGAAGGTTACTAGGGCAAGCGCGGCGACGCAGTGTGCGTGAGTGCTTGCTTAACCTGTCTCTCAATTCCCCAGACAGTCAACCCGACAACACGCCCAACAGGAAGGATCCCCTCGGGATCGGTCGAAACCACAGAAGAACTAAAGAGACGGGATAAAGCATGAGGCTTGGTGTTCTTAGTACCCGGGCAATAAGAAATAACGAATTCGAAACGAGCGAAAAACAACGCCCAACGAGCATGACGCGCATTCAGTCGTTTGGCAGAACGGATGTACTCAAGGTTCTTTTGGTCAGTCCAAACGACAAAGGAACGGTCGCCCCTCCAACCACTGTCGCCATTTGCCTAGGGCTAAACGGATGGCGAGCAGTTCGCGGTTAGCCACATCATAGTTACGTTCCGACGGTGACAGGCGATGGGAAAAATACGCACAAGGGTGGACCCCATCGTCAGTATCGGAGCGCTGGGACAGAATGGCTCCCACGCCCACCCCGACGGGTCAACCTCAACAATAAACGGTTTAGTGACGTCAGGTGCAACAAGGATAGGAGCGGATGCAAACGCTTCTTGAAGAGAACAGGACAACAATCATACGACCGGTGAGGAGGAAGGGAGTTGGTTCTGGACCGACTGAAGACCGTGTGCAGACCATGATACTCCTCCGGCACTCCTGTCAAATCACCAGGTTCCTCCTGAGAAGAGGGGACAGAACAAACAGGAGAAATAGCAGACATTAAACACTTCACATGACAAGAAACGTTCCAGGAAAGGATAGAATTACTAGACCAATCAAAAGAAGGATTATGACACACTAGCCAGGGATGACCCAAAACAACAGGTGTAAAAGGTGAACAAAAAAGAAATGGTCTCACTATGGTTACCAGATACAGTGAGGGTTAAAGGTAGTGTTTCATATAATATACTGGGGAGAGGACTACCATCCAAGGCAAACATGACCGTGGGCTCCCCTAACTGTCTGAGAGGAATGTCATGTTCCCGCGCCCAGGCTTCGTCCATAAAACAGCCCTCTGCCCCAGAGTCTATTAATGCACTGCAGGAAGCTGCCGATCCGGTCCAGCGTAGATGGACCGGTAAGGTAGTACATGTACTTGACGGAGAGGACCGTCTAGTAGCGCTTATCAGTCGCCCTCCGCTTACTGATGAGCTCTGGCCTTTAACTGGACATGAAATGACAAAATGACCAGCGGAACCGCAATAGAGACAGAGGCGGTTGGTGATTCTCCGTTCCCTCTCCTTAGTCGAGATGCGAATACCCCCAGCTGCATGGGCTCAACACCTGAGTCAGTGGGGAAAGACGGTAGTGTCGGAGAGAGGGGAGACACAGTTAACGCGAGCTCTCTTCTATGAGCTCGGTGACGAAGATCTACCCGTCGTTCAATGCGAATAGCGAGTTCAATCAAAGAATCCACGCTGGATGGAACCTCCCGAGAGAGAATCTCATCCTTAACCTTAGCGTGGAGTCCCTCCAGAAAACGAGCGAGCAACGCCTGCTCGTTCCAGTTACTGGAGGCAGCAAGAGTGCGAAACTCTATAGAGTAATCCGTTATGGATCGATTACCTTGACATAGGGAAGACAGGGACCAGGAAGCTTCTTTCCCAAAAACTGAGCGATCAAAAACCCTTATCATCTCCTCTTTAAAGTTCAGATAATTGTTAGTACACTCAGCGCTTGCCTCCCAGATAGCTGTGCCCCACTGCCGAGCCCGACCAGTAAGGAGTGATATGACGTAGGCAATCCGAGCTCTCTCTCTTGAGTATGTGTTGGGTTGGAGAGAGAACACTATATCACACTGGGTGAGAAAGGAGCGGCACTCAGTGGGCTGCCCAGAATAACATGGTGGGTTATTAACCCTAGGTTCCGGAGGCTCGGAAGACCCGGAAGTAGCTGGTGGCACGAGACGAAGACTCTGATACTGTCCTGAGAGGTCGGAGACCTGAGCGGCCAGGTTCTCTACGGCATGGCGAGCAGCAGACAATTCCTGCTCGTGTCTGCCGAGCATGGCTCCTTGGGACTCGAGAGTAGAGTAGAGAGAATCCATAGTCGCTGGGTCCATTCTTGGTCGGATCCTTCTGTCATGCGGGTGAATGAGGACCCAAAAGCGACTTGGCGAAAACAGAGTATTTAATCCAGTAAAGTTACTTTACAAACAAAAGGCATAATACTACTCGTAATGACGAGAACAGACAGGAGACTTGATCAAGAACTGCAGGTTGCCTCGGGAAGGCACTTGAACGTAGCAGACTCAGACACCTGCTCACCACGCAGCATCTGAGGGAAACACGACACGACAGGGCAATACAGAGACACAGCACGGTGAACAATAGATAAGGATCCGACAGGACAGGAATGGAAAACAAGGGAAGAAATAGGGACTCTAATCAGGGGAAAAGATAAGGAACAGGTGTGGGAAAACTAAATGATTGATTAGGGGAATAGGAACAGCTGGGAGCAGGAACGG
>NW_025747617.1:45000-50544 GCF_021184085.1 Oncorhynchus gorbuscha
GTGTTAGATATAACTACTGTACTGTGTTAGATATAACTACTGTACTGTGTTAGATATAACTACTGTTATGTGTTAGATATAACTACTGTACTGTGTTAGATATAACTACTGTAATGTGTTAGATATAACTACTGTTATGTGTTAGATATAACTACTGTACTGTGTTAGATATAACTACTGTACTGTGTTAGATATAACTACTATACTGTGTTAGATATAACTACTGTACTGTGTTTGATATAACTACTGTACTGTGTTAGATATAACTACTGTACTGTGTTTGATATAACTACTGTACTGTGTTAGATATAACTACTGTACTGTGTTTGATATAACTACTGTACTGTGTTAGATATAACTACTGTACTGTGTTTGATATAACTACTGTACTGTGTTAGATATAACTACTGTAATGTGTTAGATATAACTACTGTACTGTGTTAGATATAACTACTGTACTGTGTTTGATATAACTACTGTACTGTGTTAGATATAACTACTGTAATGTGTTAGATATAACTACTGTAATGTGTTAGATATAACTACTGTACTGTGTTAGATATAACTACTGTTATGTGTTAGATATAACTACTGTACTGTGTTAGATATAACTACTGTACTGTGTTAGATATAACTACTGTACTGTGTTAGATATAACTACTGTACTGTGTTAGATATAACTACTGTACTGTGTTAGATATAACTACTGTACTGTGTTAGATATAACTACTGTACTGTGTTAGATATAACTACTGTACTGTGTTAGATATAACTACTGTTATGTGTTAGATATAACTACTGTACTGTGTTAGATATAACTACTGTAATGTGTTAGATATAACTACTGTTATGTGTTAGATATAACTACTGTACTGTGTTAGATATAACTACTGTACTGTGTTAGATATAACTACTGTACTGTGTTAGATATAACTACTGTTATGTGTTAGATATAACTACTGTACTGTGTTAGATATAACTACTGTAATGTGTTAGATATAACTACTGTAATGTGTTAGATATAACTACTGTTATGTGTTAGATATAACTACTGTACTGTGTTAGATATAACTACTGTTATGTGTTAGATATAACTACTGTACTGTGTTAGATATAACTACTGTACTGTGTTAGATATAACTACTGTACTGTGTTAGATATAACTACTGTTATGTGTTAGATATAACTACTGTACTGTGTTAGATATAACTACTGTACTGTGTTAGATATAACTACTGTTATGTGTTAGATATAACTACTGTACTGTGTTAGATATAACTACTGTACTGTGTTAGATATAACTACTGTACTGTGTTAGATATAACTACTGTTATGTGTTAGATATAACTACTGTACTGTGTTAGATATAACTACTGTACTGTGTTAGATATAACTACTGTACTGTGTTAGATATAACTACTGTAATGTGTTAGATATAACTACTGTACTGTGTTAGATATAACTACTGTTATGTGTTAGATATAACTACTGTACTGTGTTAGATATAACTACTGTACTGTGTTAGATATAACTACTGTTATGTGTTAGATATAACTACTGTACTGTGTTAGATATAACTACTGTACTGTGTTAGATATAACTACTGTACTGTGTTAGATATAACTACTGTACTGTGTTAGATATAACTACTGTAATGTGTTAGATATAACTACTGTTATGTGTTAGATATAACTACTGTTATGTGTTAGATATAACTACTGTACTGTGTTAGATATAACTACTGTACTGTGTTAGCTATAACTACTGTTATGTGTTAGATATAACTACTGTACTGTGTTAGATATAACTACTGTACTGTGTTAGATATAACTACTGTACTGTGTTTGATATAACTACTGTAATGTGTTAGATATAACTACTGTACTGTGTTAGATATAACTACTGTACTGTGTTAGATATAACTACTGTACTGTGTTTGATATAACTACTGTAATGTGTTAGATATAACTACTGTACTGTGTTAGATATAACTACTGTACTGTGTTAGATATAACTACTGTACTGTGTTAGATATAACTACTGTACTGTGTTAGATATAACTACTGTACTGTGTTAGATATAACTACTGTACTGTGTTTGATATAACTACTGTAATGTGTTAGATATAAATACTGTACTGTGTTAGATATAACTACTGTACTGTGTTAGATATAACTACTGTACTGTGTTAGATATAACTACTGTACTGTGTTTGATATAACTACTGTAATGTGTTAGATATAAATACTGTACTGTGTTAGATATAACTACTGTACTGTGTTTGATATAACTACTGTAATGTGTTAGATATAAATACTGTACTGTGTTAGATATAACTACTGTTATGTGTTAGATATAACTACTGTACTGTGTTAGATATAACTACTGTACTGTGTTAGATATAACTACTGTACTGTGTTAGATATAACTACTGTAATGTGTTAGATATAACTACTGTACTGTGTCAGTCATAACTACTGTACTGTGTTAGATATAACTACTGTACTGTGTCAGTCATAACTACTGTACTGTGTTAGATATAACTACTGTAATGTGTTAGATATAACTACTGTACTGTGTCAGTCATAACTACTGTAATGTGTTAGATATAACTACTGTTATGTGTTAGATATAACTACTGTAATGTGTTAGATATAACTACTGTAATGTGTTAGATATAACTACTGTAATTTGTAAGATATAACTACTGTAATGTGTTAGATATAACTACTGTACTGTGTTAGATATAACTACTGTACTGTGTTAGATATAACTACTGTTATGTGTTAGATATAACTACTGTACTGTGTTAGATATAACTACTGTACTGTGTTAGATATAACTACTGTTATGTGTTAGATATAACTACTGTACTGTGTTAGATATAACTACTGTAATGTGTTAGATATAACTACTGTAATGTGTTAGATATAACTACTGTACTGTGTTAGATATAACTACTGTACTGTGTTAGATATAACTACTGTTATGTGTTAGATATAACTACTGTACTGTGTTAGATATAACTACTGTACTGTGTTAGATATAACTACTGTTATGTGTTAGATATAACTACTGTACTGTGTTAGATATAACTACTGTAATGTGTTAGATATAACTACTGTACTGTGTTAGATATAACTACTGTACTGTGTTAGATATAACTACTGTACTGTGTTAGATATAACTACTGTTATGTGTTAGATATAACTACTGTACTGTGTTAGATATAACTACTGTAATGTGTTAGATATAACTACTGTACTGTGTTAGATATAACTACTGTACTGTGTTAGATATAACTACTGTTATGTGTTAGATATAACTACTGTACTGTGTTAGATATAACTACTGTAATGTGTTAGATATAACTACTGTACTGTGTTAGATATAACTACTGTAATGTGTTAGATATAACTACTGTACTGTGTTAGATATAACTACTGTAATGTGTTAGATATAACTACTGTACTGTGTTAGATATAACTACTGTACTGTGTTAGATATAACTACTGTAATGTGTTAGATATAACTACTGTACTGTGTTAGATATAACTACTGTACTGTGTTAGATATAACTACTGTACTGTGTTTGATATAACTACTGTAATGTGTTAGATATAACTACTGTACTGTGTTAGATATAACTACTGTACTGTGTTAGATATAACATTTACATTTCTTGTTTGGGTGTAGGGCCTGATCAGAGCCTGGAGGTACTGAGGTGCCGTTCCCCTCACAGCTCCGTAGGCAAGCACCATGGTCTTGTAGCGGATGCGAGCTTCAACTGGAAGCCAGTGGAGAGAACGGAGGAGCGGGGTGACGTGAGAGAACTTGGGAAGGTTGAACACCAGACGGGCTGCGGCGTTCTGGATGAGTTGAAGGGGTTTAATGGCACAGGCAGGGAGCCCAGCCAACAGCGAGTTGCAGTAATCCAGACGGGAGATGACAAGTGCCTGGATTAGGACCTGCGCCGCTTCCTGTGTGAGGCAGGGTCGTACTCTGCGGATGTTGTAGAGCATGAACCTACAGGAACGGGCCACCGCCTTGATGTTAGTTGAGAACGACAGGGTGTTGTCCAGGATCACGCCAAGGTTCTTGGCGCTCTGGGAGGAGGACACAATGGAGTTGTCAACCGTGATGGCGAGATCATGGAACGGGCAGTCCTTCCCCGGGAGGAAGAGCAGCTCCGTCTTGCCGAGGTTCAGCTTGAGGTGGTGATCCGTCATCCACACTGATATGTCTGCCAGACATGCAGAGATGCGATTCGCCACCTGGTCATCAGAAGGGGGAAAGGAGAAGATTAATTGTGTGTCGTCTGCATAGCAATGATAAGAGAGACCATGTGAGGTTATGACAGAGCCAAGTGACTTGGTGTATAGCGAGAATAGGAGAGGGCCAAGAACAGAGCCCTGGGGGACACCAGTGGTGAGAGCGCGTGGTGAGGAGACAGATTCTCGCCACGCCACCTGGTAGGAGCGACCTGTCAGGTAGGACGCAATCCAAGCGTGGGCCGCGCCGGAGATGCCCAACTCGGAGAGGGTGGAGAGGAGGATCTGATGGTTCACAGTATCGAAGGCAGCCGATAGATCTAGAAGGATGAGAGCAGAGGAGAGAGAGTTAGCTTTAGCAGTGCGGAGCGCCTCCGTGATACAGAGGAGAGCAGTCTCAGTTGAATGACTAGTCTTGAAACCTGACTGATTTGGATCAAGAAGGTCATTCAGAGAGAGATAGCGGGAGAGCTGGCCAAGGACGGCACGTTCAAGAGTTTTGGAGAGAAAAGAAAGAAGGGATACTGGTCTGTAATTGTTGACATCGGAGGGATCGAGTGTAGGTTTTTTCAGAAGGGGTGCAACTCTCGCTCTCTTGAAGACGGAAGGGACGTAGCCAACGGTCAGGGATGAGTTGATGAGCGAGGTGAGGTAAGGGAGAAGGTCTCCGGAAATGGTCTGGAGAAGAGAGGAGGGGATAGGGTCAAGCGGGCAGGTTGTTGGGCGGCCGGCCGTCACAAGACGCGAGATTTCATCTGGAGAGAGAGGGAGAAAGAGGTCAGAGCACAGGGTAGGGCAGTGTGAGCAGAACCAGCGGTGTCGTTTGACTTAGCAAACGAGGATCGGATGTCGTCGACCTTCTTTTCAAAATGGTTGACGAAGTCATCTGCAGAGAGGGAGGAGGGGGGAGGGGGCGGAGGATTCAGGAGGGAGGAGAAGGTGGCAAAGAGCTTCCTAGGGTTAGAGGCAGATGCTTGGAATTTAGCGTGGTAGAAAGTGGCTTTAGCAGCAGAGACAGAGGAGGAAAATGTAGAGAGGAGGGAGTGAAAGGATGCCAGGTCCGCAGGGAGGCGAGTTTTCCTCCATTTCCGCTCGGCTGCCCGGAGCCCTGTTCTGTGAGCTCGCAATGAGTCATCGAGCCACGGAGCGGGAGGGGAGGACCGAGCCGGCCTGGAGGATAGGGGACATAGAGAGTCAAGGGATGCAGAGAGGGAGGAGAGGAGGGTTGAGGAGGCAGAATCAGGAGATAGGTGGGAGAAGGTTTGAGCGGAGG
>NW_025747618.1:0-50521 GCF_021184085.1 Oncorhynchus gorbuscha
GAGGAAGTGGCCCTGAGTTAATATGGACAGAGATGGGGTGAGGGGAAGAGGAAGGGCCCTGAGTTAATATGGACAGAGATGGAGTGAGGGGAAGAGAGAAGAGTTAATATGGACAGATGTGGGGAGGGGAAGAGGAAGTGGCCTGAGTTAATATGGACAGAGATGGAGTGAGGGGAAGAGGAAGTGGCCCTGAGTTAATATGGACAGATGTGGGGTGAGGGGAAGAGGAAGTGGCCCTGAGTTAATATGGACCGAGATGGGGTGAGGGGAAGAGGAAGTGGCCCTGAGTTAATATAGACAGAGAAGGGGTGAGGGGAAGAGGAAGTGGCCCTGAGTTAATATGGACAGAGATGGAGTGAGGGGAAGAGGAAGTGGCCCTGAGTTAATATGGACAGAGATGGAGTGGGGGGAAGAGGAAGTGGCCCTGGTTTAATATGGACAGAGATGGAGTGAGGGGAAGAGGAAGTGGCCCTGGGTTAATATGGACAGAGATGGAGTGAGGGGAAGAGGAAGTGGCCCTGGGTTAATATGGACATAGATGGAGTGAGGGGAAAAGGAAGTGGCATTGATTGATACAGGAGAGGAATGGAATGAGGAGTGAGAGATCGTACCTGAACTTCCCTGGACTGTGTACATCTACTTTGATGGAGTTGCCAGCTTGTTGTGGTCGATGTGTTCCACACCACACCTGGAAGAGGAAGAGATGGGAGTGAGATAGGCTGTGACATACACCCATCCATTCTTCCAACCATCCATCCATCCAATAATTCATCCATCCATCCATTCTTCCAACCAACCATCCATCCATTCATTCCTCCATCCATCCAATCATTCACCCACCCATCCATTCATCTATCCATTCACCCATCCATCCATTCACCCACCCATTCATCCACCCATCCATTCACCCAACCAACCATCCATTCAATCACCCATCCATTCATTCACCCACCCATCCATTCTTCCAACCAACCATCCATTCAATCACCCATCCATTCATTCACCCACCCATCCATTCACCCACCCACCCATCCATTCACCCACCCACCCATCCATTCACCCACCCACCCATCCAACCAACCATCCATTCATTCACCCACCCATCCATTCACCCACCCACCCATCCATTCACCCACCCATCCATTCACCCACCCACCCATCCATTCACCCACCCACCCATCCATTCACCAACCCACCCACCCATCCATTCATCCACCCACCCACCCATCCATTCACCAACCCACCCACCCATCCATTCATCCACCCACCCATCCATTCATCCAACCACCCACCCATCCATTCATCCACCCACCCACCCATCCATTCATCCACCCACCCACCCACCCACCCACCCACCCACCCACCCACCCACCCACCCACCCATCCATTCATCCACCCACCCACTCATCCATTCATTCACCCACCCATCCATTCATCCACCCACCCACCCATCCATTCACCCACCCACCCACCCACCCACCCACCCACTCATCCATTCATTCACCCACCCATCCATTCATCCACCCACCCACCCACCCACCCATCCATTCACCCATTCACCCATTCATCCACCCATCCATCCACCCATCCATCCATCCAGTCACCCACCCATCCATTCATCTATCCATTCACCCATCCATCCATTCACCCACCCATTCATCCACCCATCCATTCACCCATCCATCCATACATCCATTCACCCACCCATTCATCCACCCATCCATCCATCCATCCATCCATTCACCCATCCATCCATCCATTCATCCACCAATCCATTCATTCACCCACCAATGCATTCATCCACCCACCCATCCCATCCGTCCATTCATCCATCCATTCATCCAGTCTGACCTGGGCGAAGTTGACAAAGAAGAGTTGTTGATGGTTGAGGTTTATTCCAGGCAGGAGAGGCTCATTCCCATTCTTCTCCACATAGTTCAGGTATGCCTGAAATCATCACAACACCACTTCAAACCACACTGGCCTGAAATCATCACAACACCACTTCAAACCTCACTGGCCTGAAATCATCACAACACCACTTCAAACCTCACTGGCCTGAAATCATCACAACACCACTTCAAATCTCTCTGGCCTGAAATCATTACAACACCACTTCAAACCTCACTGGCCTGAAATCATCAAAACACCACTTCAAACCTCACTGGCCTGAAATCATCACAACACCACTTCAAATTTCTCTGGCCTGAAATCAGTACAACACCACTTCAAACCTCACTGGCCTGAAATCATCACAACACCACTTCAAACCTCACTGGCCTGAAATCATCACAACACCACTTCAAACCTCACTGGCCTGAAATCATTACAACACCACTTCAAACCTCACTGGCCTGAAATCATTACAACACCACTTCAAATTTCTCTGGCCTGAAATCATTACAACACCACTTCAAACCTCACTGGCCTGAAATCATCACAACACCACTTCAAACCTCACTGGCCTGAAATCATCACAACACCACTTCAAATTTCTCTGGCCTGAAATCATTACAACACCAGTCTTTAATACTTGACAATAGATCGATAGGTACTTGATTTAACACCAATCACATCAGATGATCTCAGACTCTCCTACCTTCTTAGAAAACATATAAAGTAAACAAAGGGCTCTCAGAATCAGTGAAGAAGTGTTCTCCATTCCTCCGTCATCACTTCCCTCTGGACACTAACCCGAGACGCCTGGTTGGCCAATCACATTGCTCATTACTCACACCATGCTCAGAGAGCATGTCTAATGGTTCACCATGCCCGAGAGCATGTCTAATGGTTCACCATGCCCGAGAGCATGTCTAATGGTTCACCATGCTCCGAGAGCATGTCTAATGGTTCACCATGCTCCTAGAGCATGTCTAATGGTTCACCATGCTCCGAGAGCATGTCTAATGGTTCACCATGCTCCGAGAGCATGTCTAATGGTTCACCATGCCCCGAGAGCATGTCTAATGGTTCACCATGCTCCGAGAGCATGTCTAATGGTTCACCATGCCCGAGAGCATGTCTAATGGTTCACCATGCTCCGTGAGCATGTCTAATGGTTCACCATGCTCCGAGAGCATATCTAATGGTTCCATCAGAGAGCTGGCAGGAGGAGTAATTAGTAATATTACTGGCAGATGGCAATTACCCACAAGTCCTTCCGATCTCATTTCATCTCACAACATGTCACTCAGACGTATATAGCTAATCATCAAATGCTAAAACAATGTAGATGTGAGGGAGCAATAGAGAAAATGGTAACAGATTACTGGAATCCATTTCTTGCCTGGGTTAAAGGACTCTGTCTTCATAATGTGGGTGCATCTTTTTTAAGCTGGAAAATGTGTCTTTCTACAGTGGGCATTCGTACCTGGTAGGACTGACGGATGCCTCCATTGTCTGCGATGTTCTCACCCAGAGTGTTATTCCCATTGAGCTGCTTACAGAAAACAAAAGACAGATGAATACAGCCTGTAATTGAGTATTTTCAGCAGTTCTCCATCCCAGGGAAACCATTTTCCACGCTGCGGGTAAATGAGCATAAAACAAAATGCTATTGTTCACGGCAACAAGTCAGGGGAGGACAGGAGATGGAGAGAGGAGAGGAGAGGAGGGGAGGGGAGGGGAGGGGAGGGGAGAGGGAGGGGAAAGGAGGAGAGAGAGGAGTGGGGAGGACAGAGATGGAGAGAGGAGAGGAGGGGAGGGGAGGAGAGGAGATGAGCATACGTGAAGAAACAGAGTGGTATAAATGTGAACCCTGCACTCATTTACTGGAAAGAAAGGAGAGAAGGGGAGGAGAGGAGAGGAGTAGTGGAGGGGAGGTGAGGTGAGGGATGGAGGGGAGGGGAGGGATGGAGTGGGGAGGCGAGGGATGGAGGGGAGGAGAGGTGAGGTGAGGGGAGGGGTGGAGGGGAGGCGAGGGAGGGGTGGGATGGAGTGGGGGAGGCGAGGGATGGAGGGGAGGAGAGGTGAGGTGAGGGGAGGGATGGAGGGGAGGCGAGGCGAGGGGAGGGGAGGGAGGCGAGGGGAGGGGGAGGGATGGACTGGGGGAGGCGAGGGATGGAGGGGGAGAGGTGAGGTGAGGGATGGAGGGGAGGCGAGGCTAGGGCAGGTGTGGTGAGGGGAGGGATGGAGGAGGTGAGGGGAGGGATGGAGGGGAGGGAGGCGAGGCGAGGGGAGGGGAGGGTAAAACATACATTCAGCCCGTTGGCCAGGTCCCAGGAGAAGCTTCCATACTGGTCCACAATGCACTTGGACAGATTCACAAAGTTCTGGGTGGAGCTTGGCGTCCACCAGTCCTTCAGGTCACCATCTTTATCGTAGTTACGCCTGGCAACCGGACAAACAAACTGTTACGGACAGCTGACCAGCTAGTCCACATGTCATGAAACGACACTTTGAATTGGACTGTCCATTCTAACAAAGGTAATTCCATGTGCAGAGTGTCTTACCGTTGTCATCGAACCCGTGTGTGATCTCATGTCCGATCACCATGCCGATACCGCCAAAGTTCAGAGACTTGGTCTGGCCCTTACCGAAGAACGGAGGCTGGAGGATCCCAGCTGGGAACACTGAGGAGGAGGAGGAAGAGGATGAAGAAAGGATCTCACATCTTTCACCTTCAGAGTGAAGGGAGAAGACAAGTAGAGGTGATGGGAGAAGACAGTAGAATTGATGGGAGAAGACAGTAGAGATGATGGGAGGGAACAGTAGAGATGATTGGAGGTGACAGAAGAGAAGACAGTAGAGGTGATGGGAGAAGACAGTAGAATTGATGGGAGAAGACAGTAGAGATGATTGGAGGGAACAGTAGAGGTGATTGGAGGTGACAGTACAGGTGACAGTAGAGGTGATTGGAGATGACAGTACAGGTGACAGTAGAGATGATTGGAGGAACAGTAGAGATGATTGGAGGTGACAGTACAGGTGACAGTAGAGATGATTGGAGGTGACAGTACAGGTGACAGTAGAGATGATTGGAGGTGACAGTACAGGTGACAGTAGAGGTGATTGGAGGTGACAGTACAGGTGACAGTAGAGGTGATTGGAGTTGACAGTACAGGTGACAGTAGAGGTGATGGGAGATGACAAAAGAGATGACAGTAGAGGGGATTGAAGTTGACAGAAGAGATGACAGGAGAGGTGATTGAAGGTGACAGTAGAGATGATTGGAGGGAACAGTAGAGATGATTGGAGGTGACAGTACAGGTGACAGTAGAGGTGATGGGAGATGACAAAAGAGATGACGGTAGAGGAGATTGGAGTTGACAGAAGAGATGACAGGAGAGGTGACAGAAGAGATGACAGTAGAGGTGATTGAAGGTGACAGTAGAGGTGATTGGAGATGACAGTAGAGGAGATTGGAGATGACAGTAGAGGTGATTGGAGGAGACTGTAGAGGTGACAGTAGAGTTGATTGGAGGAGACTGTAGAGGTGACAGTAGAGGTGATTGGAGGAGACTGTAGAGGTGACAGTAGAGGTGATTGAAGGAGACTGTAGGTGATTGGAGGAGACTGTAGAGGTGACAGTAGAGGTGATTGAAGGAGACTGTAGAGATGACAGTAGAGGTGTCAGTAGAGGTGATTGGAGGAGACTGTAGAGATGACAGTAGAGGTGAGTGGAGGAGACTGTAGAGGTGACAGTAAAGGTGTCAGTAGAGGTGATTGGAGGAGACTGTAGAGGTGAACGTAGAGGTGATTGGAGGAGACTGTAGAGGTGACAGTAGAGGTGATTGGAGGAGACTGTAGAGGTGACAGTAGAGGTGAGTGGAGGAGACTGTAGAGGTGACAGTAAAGGTGTCAGTAGAGGTGATTGGAGGAGAGTGTAGAGGTGACAGTAGAGGTGATTGGAGGAGACTGTAGAGGTGACAGTAGAGGTGATTGGAGGAGACTGTAGAGGTGACAGTAGAGGTGATTGGAGGAGACTGTAGAGGTGAGAGTAGAGTTGATTGGAGGAGACTGTAGAGGTGACAGTAGAGGTGATTGAAGGAGACTGTAGGTGATTGGAGGAGACAGTAGAGGTGACAGTAGAGGTGATTGAAGGAGACTGTAGGTGATTGGAGGAGACTGTAGAGGTGACAGTAGAGGTGATTGGAGGAGCCTGTAGAGGTGACAGTAGAGGTGATTGGAGGAGACTGTAGAGATGACAGTAGAGATGATTGGAGGAGACTGTAGAGGTGACAGTAGAGATGATTGAAGGAGACTGTAGGTGATTGGAGGAGACTGTAGAGGTGACAGTAGAGGTGATTGGAGGAGACTGTAGAGGTGACAGTAGGGGTGATTGAAGGAGACTGTAGGTGATTGGAGGAGACTGTAGAGGTGACAGTAGAGGTGATTGGAGGAGACTGTAGAGGTGATTGAAGGAGACTGTAGGTGATTGGAGGAGACTGTAGAGGTGACAGTAGAGGTGATTGAAGGAGACTGTAGGTGATTGGAAGAGACTGTAGAGGTGACAGTAGAGGTGATTGGAGGAGACTGTAGAGGTGACAGTAGAGGTGATTGGAGGAGACTGTAGAGGTGACAGTAGAGGTGATTGGAGGAGACTGTAGAGGTGACAGTAGAGGTGATTGGAGGAGACTGTAGAGGTGACAGTAGAGATGATTGAAGGTTACGGTAGAGGTGACTGGTACCTATTTGGTTTTTGCTAGAGGAGTAGAAGGCATTGACAACGGCTGCTCCTGTTACCCATCTAGGGATGAGGCACAAAGACGTTCCACAACAATATTGAATAGAGGAGTTCATAATTAATCACTACTGTAATATTAGTGCTGTGGCTGCTATTTTAGCCAGCGCGGACAATGGGTTTTGGAAAGGAAGGATCTTACTCTTCTTTGTTAACTTTGACCCGTAGCTTCCTCAGACGTTTCTTCTGTACGTAGTCCAGGTTCTGGAGGATGTTCTCAAAGTACTCCTCTGCACTGTAGCTCAACTAACACACACACCAACACACACACGCACACGCACACACGCACGCGCGCACACACACACACACACACACACACACACACACACACACACACACACACACACACACACACACACACACACACACACACACACACACACACACGCACACACACACACACGCACACACGCACACACCAAAACGCACACACACGCACACGCACACGCACACACACACACACACACACACACACACACACACACACACACACACACACACACACACACACACACACACACACACACACACACACACACACACACACACACACACACACAGTGTCAATGGCAGATATCAGGTATGATAGTTTGAACCCTGTGTCCACTGTATCACGACAACTGACGAAATGCATGATTATGTTCCTTCACCTTTTAACACTCACATTTCTATACTCGTTGTTCAGGTAGGTGTCATTCTTGATGTTGTCGGAGTAGCCAATCCGCTCACGGATAGCTTGTGCCTACAGAACATTCGAAGAGTTTGAGGGGAGTAACAAGTGGTGTAAAGTACTTAAGTAAAAAAAATACTTTAAAAGTATTTTTGGGATATCTGTACTTTACTTTCCTATTTATATTTTTTTGATAACTTTAACTTTTACTTCACTACATTCCTAAAGAAAATAATGTACTTTTTACTCCATACATTTTCCCTGACACCAAAAAGTACTTGTTACATTTTGACAAGAAAATGTTCTAATTCACACACTTATGAAGAGAACATCCCTGGTCATCCCTACTGCCTCTGATCTGGAGGTTTCACTAAACAGAGAACATCCCTGGTCATCCCTACTGCCTCTGATCTGGAGGTTTCACTAAACAGAGAACATCCCTGGTCATCCCTACTGCCTCTGATCTGGAGGACTCACTAAACAGAGAACATCCCTGGTCATCCCTACTGCCTCTGATCTGGAGGTTTCACTAAACAGAGAACATCCCTGGTCATCCCTACTGCCTCTGATCTGGAGGTTTCACTAAACAGAGAACATCCCTGGTCATCCCTACTGCCTCTGATCTGGAGGACTCACTAAACAGAGAACATCCCAGGTTATCCCTACTAGCCTCTGATCTGGAGGACTCACTAAACAGAGAACATCCCAGGTTATCCCTACTAGCCTCTGATCTGGAGGACTCACTAAACAGAGAACATCCCAGGTTATCCCTACTAGCCTCTGATCTGGAGGACTCACTAAACAGAGAACATCCCAGGTTATCCCTACTAGCCTCTGATCTGGAGGACTCACTAAACAGAGAACATCCCTGGTCATCCCTACTAGCCTCTGATCTGGAGGACTCACTAAACAGAGAACATCCCTGGTCATCACTACTGCCTCTGATCTGGAGGACTCACTAAACAGAGAACATCCCTGGTCAATCCCTACTGCCTCTGATCTGGAGGTCTCACTAAACAGAGAACATCCCTGGTCATCCCTAACTGCCTTTGATCTGGCGGAAACACAAATGCTTCGTTTGTAAATGATGTCTGTGTGTTGGAGTGTCCCTGGCGATCTGTCAAAAAATAATTCAATACAAGAAAATTGTGCCGTACAAGGAATTTGAAATGGTTTATACTATTGATACTTAAGTATATTTCAAACGATTTTTGAAAGTAGTATTTTACTGGGTGACTTTCACTTCTACTCAAGTATGACAATTGAGTAATTTTTTCAACCACTGGGAATAACAACACAGAATGTATGAATAGAGCTTGTGATTATAACACTTGACAGAGGTAAAACAGAGACAGGTAAAACAGAGACAGGCAAAACAGAGACAGAGACAGGTAAAACAGGGACAGGTAAAACAGGGACAGGTAAAACAGAGACAGGTAAAACAGAGACAGGTAAAACAGGGACAGGTAAAACAGAGACAGGTAAAACAGAGACAGGTAAAACAGGGACAGGTAAAACAGAGACAGAGACAGGTAAAACAGAGATAGAGACAGGTAAAACAGAGACAGGTAAAACAGAGACAGAGACAGGTAAAACAGGGACAGGTAAAACAGAGACAGGTAAAACAGAGACAGGTAAAACAGAGACAGAGACAGGTAAAACAGGGACAGGTAAAACAGAGACAGGTAAAACAGAGACAGGTAAAACAGAGACAGAGACAGGTAAAACAGGGACAGGTAAAACAGGGACAGGTAAAACAGAGACAGGTAAAACAGAGACAGAGACAGGTAAAACAGGGACAGGTAAAACAGGGACAGGTAAAACAGAGACAGGTAAAACAGAGACAGAGACAGGTAAAACAGGGACAGGTAAAACAGAGATAGAGACAGGTAAAACAGGGACAGGTAAAACAGAGACAGGTAAAACAGAGACAGAGACAGGTAAAACAGGGACAGGTAAACAGAGACAGAGACAGGTAAAACAGGGACAGGTAAAACAGGGACAGAGACAGGTAAAACAGGGACAGGTAAAACATGGACAGGTAAAACAGGGACAGAGACAGGTAAAACAGAGACAGGGACAGGTAAAACAGAGACAGGTCAAACAGAGACAGGTAAAACAGAGACAAGTCAAAGAGACAGGTCAAACAGGGACAGGTAAATCAGAGACAGGTAAAACAGAGACAGAGACAGGTAAAACAGGGACAGGTAAAACAGAGATAGAGACAGGTAAAACAGGGACAGGTAAAACAGAGACAGAGACAGGTAAAACAGGGACAGGTAAAACAGAGACAGGTAAAACAGGGACAGGTAAAACAGGGACAGAGACAGGTAAAACAGGGACAGGTAAAACAGGGACAGAGACAGGTAAAACAGAGACAGGGACAGGTCAAACAGAGACAGGTCAAACAGAGACAGGTAAAACAGAGACAAGTCAAAGAGACAGGTCAAACAGGGACAGGTAAAACAGGGACAGGTAAAACAGGGACAGAGACAGGTAAAACAGAGACAGGTAAAACAGGGATAGGTAAAACAGGGACAGAGACAGGTAAAACAGAGACAGGTAAAACAGGGACAAGTCAAAGAGACAGGTCAAACAGGGACAGGTAAAACAGGGACAGAGACAGGTAAAACAGAGACAGGTAAAACAGGGACAGGTAAAACAGGGACAGAGACAGGTAAAACAGAGACAGGGACAGGTAAAACAGAGACAGGTCAAACAGAGACAGGTAAAACAGAGACAAGTCAAAGAGACAGGTCAAACAGGGACAGGTAAATCAGAGACAGGTAAAACAGAGACAGAGACAGGTAAAACAGGGACAGGTAAAACAGAGATAGAGACAGGTAAAACAGGGACAGGTAAAACAGAGACAGAGACAGGTAAAACAGGGACAGGTAAAACAGAGACAGGTAAAACAGGGACAGGTAAAACAGGGACAGAGACAGGTAAAACAGGGACAGGTAAAACAGGGACAGAGACAGGTAAAACAGAGACAGGGACAGGTCAAACAGAGACAGGTCAAACAGAGACAGGTAAAACAGAGACAAGTAAAAAGAGACAGGTCAAACAGGGACAGGTAAAACAGGGACAGGTAAAACAGGGACAGAGACAGGTAAAACAGAGACAGGTAAAACAGGGACAGGTAAAACAGGGACAGAGACAGGTAAAACAGAGACAGGTAAAACAGGGACAAGTCAAAGAGACAGGTCAAACAGGGACAGGTAAAACAGGGACAGAGACAGGTAAAACAGAGACAGGTAAAACAGGGACAGGTAAAACAGGGACAGAGACAGGTAAAACAGAGACAGGGACAGGTAAAACAGAGACAGGTCAAACAGAGACAGGTCAAACAGAGACAGGTCAAACAGGGACAGGTAAAACAGGGACAGAGACAGGTAGAACAGAGACAGGGACAGGTAAAACAGAGACAGGTCAAACAGAGACAGGTAAAACAGAGACAGGGACAGGTAAAACAGAGACAGGTAAAACAGAGACAGAGACAGGTAAAACAGGGACAGGTAAAACAGGGACAGAGACAGGTAAAACAGGGACAGGTAAAACAGAGACAGGTAAAACAGAGACAGGTAAAACAGAGACAGGTAAAACAGGGACAGGTAAAACAGAGAGAGAGACAGGTAAAACAGAGACAGGTAAAACAGAGACAGGTAAAACAGGGACATAGACAGGTAAAACAGGGACAGGTAAAACAGAGACAGGTAAAACAGGGACAGGTAAAACAGAGAGAGAGACAGGTAAAACAGAGACAGGTAAAACAGGGACATACACAGGTAAAATAAGGACAGGTAAAACAGAGACAGGTAAAACAGAGACAGTTAAAACAGAGACAGGTAAAACAGGGACATAGACAGGTAAAACAGGGACAGGTAAAACAGGGACAGAGACAGGTAAAACAGGGACAGGTAAAACAGGGACAGAGACAGGTAAAACAGGGACAGAGACAGGTAAAACAGAGACAGGTAAAACAGGGACAGGTAAAACAGGGACAGAGACAGGTAAAACAGAGACAGGGACCGGTAAAACAGAGACAGGTCAAACAGAGACAGGTCAAACAGAGACAGGTCAAACAGGGACAGGTAAAACAGGGACAGAGACAGGTAGAACAGAGACAGGGACAGGTAAAACAGAGACAGGTCAAACAGAGACAGGTAAAACAGAGACAGGTAAAACAGAGACAGGGACAGGTAAAACAGAGACAGGTAAAACAGAGACAGAGACAGGTAAAACAGAGACAGGTAAAACAGAGACAGGTAAAACAGGGACATAGACAGGTAAAACAGGGACAGGTAAAACAGAGACAGGTAAAACAGGGACAGGTAAAACAGAGAGAGAGACAGGTAAAACAGAGACAGGTAAAACAGGGACATACACAGGTAAAATAAGGACAGGTAAAACAGAGACAGGTAAAACAGAGACAGTTAAAACAGAGACAGGTAAAACAGGGACATAGACAGGTAAAACAGGGACAGGTAAAACAGGGACAGAGACAGGTAAAACAGGGACAGGTAAAACAGGGACAGAGACAGGTAAAACAGGGACAGAGACAGGTAAAACAGAGACAGGTAAAACAGGGACAGGTAAAACAGAGACAGGTAAAACAGAGACAGGTAAAACTGGGACAGGTAAAACAGGGACAGGTCAAACAGAGACAGGTCAAACAGGGACATAGACAGGTAAAACAGGGACAGGTAAAACAGGGACAGAGACAGGTAAAGCATGGACAGGTAAAACATGGACAGGTAAAACAGGGACAGGTAAAACAGAGACAGGTAAAACAGAGACAGGTAAAACTGGGACAGGTAAAACAGGGACAGGTAAAACAGAGACAGGTAAAACAGAGGCAGGTAAAACAGAGACAGAGACAGGTAAAACAGAGACAGGTAAAACAGAGACAGGTAAAACAGGGACAGGTAAAACAGGGACAGAGACAGGTAAAGCATGGACAGGTAAAACATGGACAGGTAAAACAGGGACAGGTAAAACAGAGACAGGTAAAACAGAGACAGGTAAAACAGAGACAGAGACAGGTAAAACAGAGACAGAGACAGGTAAAACAGAGACAGGTAAAACAGAGACAGAGACAGGTAAAACAGAGACAGGTAAAACAGGGACAGGTAAAACAGAGACAGGTAAAACAGGGTCAGGTAAAACAGAGACAGGTAAAACAGAGACAGGTAAAACAGGGACAGGTAAAACAGGGACAGGTAAAACAGGGACAGAGACAGGTAAAAAAGAGACAGGGACAGGTAAAACAGAGACAGGTCAAACAGAGACAGGTCAAACAGGGACAGGTAAAACAGGGACAGAGACAGGTAAAACAGAGACAGGGACAGGTAAAACAGAGACAGGTAAAACAGAGACAGGTCAAACAGAGACAGGTCGAACAGGGACAGGTAAAACAGGGACAGAGACAGGTAAAACAGAGACAGGGACAGGTAAAACAGAGACAGGTCAAACAGAGACAGGTAAAACAGAGACATAGACAGGTAAAACATAGACAGGTAAAACGAGACAGGTAAAACAGAGACAGAGACAGGTAAAACAAAGACAGGTAAAACAGAGACAGGTAAAACAGAGACAGGTAAAACAGAGACAGAGACAGGTAAAACAGGTCAGTCTGAGGTCAACAGGTAGATATCAAATGGCAGGTGAGTCTCACCTTCTCCTCAGCAGCCTTCTTGGTCTCTACATCCATCCATCTTAGGTGGTCTAAGTTACTGATGAATACCTCCCGTATAACAGAGATCATCTCTTCCATCTAACACACACACACACACACACACACACACACACACACACACACACACACACACACACACACACACACACACACACACACACACACACACACACACACACACACACACACACACACACACACACACACACACACACACACACACACACACACACACACACACACACTTTAAACAGATCAGTATGTACTTGATAATGTCTCTATTGTGGATCTCAGCCCAGGTTCCTCTGGAACAGAATGTGATAGGTATCTCTTCTTTCAGAGTGTTAAGGAAAATAATGCTTTAGAGTGAACTTAAAATAAGCTTAAAATAGCTGTGTATGTGTCAGAGGCCTGACAAAACGTTTCATAGAAAATATGTGTTTGGATCACAATCTGTGTGAGCATAAACTCAATGGTATGAGACCCTATTGTGTCAGCCAATGGGTGACCTGAACAGGCTTACGGACACACACTCTCCCCCTTCCCCCTCATGAACCTCACCAGTTCTTTGCTCTCCCCAGAGAAGGACTCCTCTACGTACAGTCTTCCGACAGCGTTGTCCATATTGTTATTGACGTAGATGACACACTGCCGCCACACCGCCGCCTCCGACGTGGCACCGTACAGCGCCTGCAGGGGGGGGGGGCAGCAGGGCATGGCTCACACTGATGACATCACACACACCAGAGAAATAGTGAGATGTAGGAAGAGAAGACGGACTAGAGAGAAAGGCGGGAGGTGAGAGTGAAAGGACAAGGAGATGGCGTGTCTGTACCTTGCGGAAGGCTTTCCTGGTGTCCCTGTACTGTCTGCTCAAACCCACCACCATGTTCATGACAAAACGCCACACCATGTAATTCTGCAGGACTCTGGAAAAAACAACACGGAAACACTACACCAGCGACTACAGTTGATATACAATGTACTAGAAATGAGAACGTTTGAATAACTTATAATGATGTGCTTTTCTCAGTGTTCTCAGTGTGCTTGACTAGGATAGGGTTGAGTCAATGTTCTCAGTGTGCTTGGCTAGGATAGGGTTGAGTCAATGTTCTCAGTGTGCTTGGCTAGGATAGGGTTGAGTCAATGTTCTCAGTGTACTTGGCTAGGATAGGGTTGAGTCAATGTTCTCAGTGTGCTTGGCTAGGATAGGGTTGAGTCAATGTTCTCATTGTGCTTGGCTAGGATAGGGTTGAGTCAATGTTCTCAGTGTACTTGGCTAGGATAGGGTTGAGTCAATGTTCTCAGTGTGCTTGGCTAGGATAGGGTTGAGTCAATGTTCTCAGTGTGCTTGGCTAGGATAGGGTTGAGTCAATGTTCTCAGTGTACTTGGCTAGGATAGGGTTGAGTCAATGTTCTCAGTGTACGTGGCTAGGATAGGGTTGAGTCAATGTTCTCAGTGTACGTGGCTAGGATAGGGTTGAGTCAATGTTCTCAATGTACTTGGCTAGGATAGGGTTGAGTCAATGTTCTCAGTGTACGTGGCTAGGATAGGGTTGAGTCAATGTTCTCAATGTACTTGGCTAGGATAGGGTTGAGTCAATGTTCTCAGTGTACGTGGCTAGGATAGGGTTGAGTCAATGTTCTCACCTCTTAGTGTTCTTGGCTAGGATAGGGTTGAGTCAATGTTCTCACCTCTTAGTGTTCTTGGCTAGGATAGGGTTGAGTCAATGTTCTCAGTGTGCTTGGCTAGGATAGGGTTGAGTCAATGTTCTCAGTGTACGTGGCTAGGATAGGGTTCAGTCAATGTTCTCAGTGTGCTTGGCTAGGATAGGGTTGAGTCAATGTTCTCAGTGTACGTGGCTAGAATAGGGTTGAGTCAATGTTCTCAGTGTGTTTGGCTAGGATAGGGTTGAGTCAATGTTCTCAGTGTGCTTGGCTAGGATAGGGTTGAGTCAATGTTCTCAGTGTACTTGGCTAGGATAGGGTTGAGTCAATGTTCTCAGTGTACGTGGCAAGGATAGGGTTGAGTCAATGTTCTCAGTGTGCTTGGCTAGGATAGGGTTGAGTCAATGTTCTCAGTGTACGTGGCTAGGATAGGGTTGAGTCAATGTTCTCAGTGTGCTTGGCTAGGATAGGGTTGAGTCAATGTTCTCAGTGTACATGGCTAGAATAGGGTTGAGTCAATGTTCTCAGTGTGCTTGGCTAGGATAGGGTTGAGTCAACGTTCTCAGTGTGTTCGGCTAGGATAGGGTTGAGTCAATGTTCTCAGTGATCTTGGCTAGGATAGGGTTGAGTCAATGTTCTCAGTGTTCTTGGCTAGGATAGGGTTGAGTCAATGTTCTCACCTCTTAGTGTTCTTGGCTAGGATAGGGTTGAGTCAATGTTCTCACCTCTTAGTGTTCTTGGCTAGGATAGGGTTGAGTCAATGTTCTCAGTGTTCTTGGCTAGGATAGGGTTGAGTCAATGTTCTCACCTCTTAGTGTTCTTGGCTAGGATAGGGTTGAGTCAATGTTCTCACCTCTTAGTGTTCTTGGCTAGGATAGGGTTGAGTCAATGTTCTAAGTGTTCTTGGCTAGGATAGGGTTGAGTCAATGTTCTCACCTCTTAGTGTTCTTGGCTAGGATAGGGTTGAGTCAATGTTCTCACCTCTTAGTGTTCTTGGCTAGGATAGGGTTGAGTCAATGTTATAACCTCTTAGTGTTCTTGGCTAGGATAGGGTTGAGTCAATGTTCTCACCTCTTAGTGTTCTTGGCTAGGATAGGTTTGAGTCAATGTTCTCACCTCTTAGTGTTCTTGGCTAGGATAGGGTTGAGTCAATGTTCTAACCTCTTAGTGTTCTTGGCTAGGATAGGGTTGAGTCATTGTTCTCACCTCTTAGTGTTCTTGGCTAGGATAGGGTTGAGTCAATGTTCTCACCTCTTAGTGTTCTTGGCTAGGATAGGGTTGAGTCAATGTTCTCACCTCTTAGTGTTCTTGGCTAGGATAGGGTTGAGTCAATGTTCTCACCTCTTAGTGTTCTTGGCTAGGATAGGGTTGAGTCAATGTTCTCACCTCTTAGTGTTCTTGGCTAGGATAGGGTTGAGTCAATGTTCTCACCTCTTAGTGTTCTTGGCTAGGATAGGGTTGAGTCAATGTTCTCACCTCTTAGTGTTCTTGGCTAGGATAGGGTTGAGTCAATGTTCTCACCTCTTAGTGTTCTTGGCTAGGATAGGGTTGAGCCGTCTGAAGTACTTAGGTGCGTAGTTGATAACATTCTCTGTGTCAGGCACAGTGATGCCGACCGTCCCCATGATCTTCCTGGTGAAGTAACTCCAGTCAAACACCTGAGAGGAGTGGTTCATCATCACCTGAGATGAGGGGTTTATCACATCTCGTGTATGATAGTTTTTGCATGTCTCACTCACGAAGCATTTAGCATACTCCCTGCCTGTACTGTTGTCATTTTTGGACCTACTGTGTATGACCTTCTGCCTGCCCCTAAACCCATCTACCTGCCTCCTACTAAAGACAATTGCATTAAACATCAGCTGCGATCTGAGCTTCAAACCAGCTATATGTCTCCCTCAAGTTCATTACACATCTGAGGAGAGGGGTTTATCATCAACACCTGAGAGGAGGGGTTTATCATCAACACCTGAGAGGAGGGGTTTATCATCAACACCTGAGAGGAGGGGTTTATCATCAACACCTGAGAGGAGGGGTTTATCATCAACACCTGAGAGGAGGGGTTTATCATCAACACCTGAGAGGAGGGGTTTATCATCAACACCTGAGAGGAGGGGTTTATCATCAACACCTGAGAGGAGGGGTTTATCATCAACACCTGAGAGGAGGGGTTTATCATCAACACCTGAGAGGAGGGGTTTATCATCAACACCTGAGAGGAGGGGTTTATCATCAACACCTGAGAGGAGGGGTTTATCATCAACACCTGAGAGGAGGGGTTTATCATCAACACCTGAGAGGAGGGGTTTATCATCAACACCTGAGAGGAGGGATTTATCATCAACATCTGAGGAGAGGGGTTTATCATCAACACCTGAGAGGAGGGGTTTATCATCAACACCTGAGAGGAGGGGTTTATCATCAACACCTGAGAGGAGGGGTTTATCATCAACACCTGAGAGGAGGGGTTTATCATCAACACCTGAGAGGAGGGGTTTATCATCAACACCTGAGAGGAGGGGTTTATCATCAACACCTGAGAGGAGGGGTTTATCATCTACACCTGAGAGGAGGGGTTTATCATCAACACCTGAGAGGAGGGGTTTATCATCAACACCTGAGAGGAGGGGTTTATCATCAACACCTGAGAGGAGGGGTTTATCATCAACACCTGAGAGGAGGGGTTTATCATCAACACCTGAGAGGAGGGGTTTATCATCAACACCTGAGAGGAGGGGTTTATCATCAACACCTGAGAGGAGGGGTTTATCATCAACACCTGAGAGGAGGGGTTTATCATCAACACCTGAGAGGAGGGGTTTATCATCAACACCTGAGAGGAGGGGTTTATCATCAACACCTGAGAGGAGGAGTTTATCATCAATACCTGAAAGGAGGGGTTTATCATCAACACCTGAGTGGAGGGGTTTATCATCAACACCTGAGAGGAGGGGTTTATCATCATCACCTGAGAGGAGGGGTTTATCATCAACACCTGAGAGGAGGGGTTTATCATCATCACTTGAGAGGAGGGATTTATCAGACATACTTAACAGAGCAGACAACACACATTGAGTCTCTTACTTGTGTGTCGACCTCTAGGCTGAAGTTAGCATTGAGAACACCCAGCTCCATTTTGTTGTAGAGGAGAACTGGGTTGTTACGGTCCTCTGGAGTATCAGTTGCCTGGGGGAGAGACAGCGAAAGAGGGCGAGAGAGAAAGGAGAGAGAGCACAATTTGCAAATTCAGCACAAACACCATTAACTCTATATCAAATAAAGCATTAAATAGATTTGGCTTGACGATCTGTCCTCTGGCTGTCACAGAGTTCAATTGTCAAAAACAGGCACCGCTGGTCCCATCATAAATGTCTGTTTTTCAATACACACACACACACACACAACAGCATGGTTAGAGGCCCAGGGGTCCCTACCCTGTAAATGTCAGTAACAGAGCAGCCTGATTGTCCTGTAAAAGGCAGCAGTGTAGCACTGAGCTATGGGAAACACAGGGATCTGCTACAAATTTATTAAGAAAGAGCCCATGGGCTCAGCGCTTGCTTAACCCAACAACTGGTAAGAACCAGAGCCGCCTGGTTGACACAACTGGTAAGAACCAGAGCCGCCTGGTTGGCACAACTGGTGAGGACCAGAGCCGCCTGGTGAACACAACTGGTAAGAACCAGAGCCGCCTGGTGAACACAACTGGTTAAAACCAGCACCCCCTGGTTAACATAACTGGTTAGAACCAGCATCCCCTGGGTAACACAATTGGTTAGAACCACCGTCGATTGGTTAAAGCCACAACTAGTAAGATGGTCTGGCTTCATAAACACAGTGATAGAGAGGAGGTTAAGGGCTGAAGTCTGGCTTCATAAACACAGTGATAGAGAGGAGGTTAGGGGCTGAAGTCTGGCTTCATAAACACAGTGATAGAGAGGAGGTTAAGGGCTGAAGTCTGGCTTCATAAACACAGTGATGGAGAGGAGGTTAAGGGCTGAAGTCTGGCTTCATAAACACAGTGATGGAGAGGAGGTTAAGGGCTGAAGTCTGGCTTCATGAACACAGTGATGAGAGGAGGTTAGGGGCTGAAGTCTGGCTTCATAAACACAGTGATGGAGAGGAGGTTAAGGGCTGAAGTCTGGCTTCATAAACACAGTGATGGAGAGGAGGTTAAGGGCTGAAGTCTGGCTTCATAAACACAGTGATGGAGAGGTGGTTAAGGGCTGAAGTCGGGCTTCATAAACACAGTGATGGAGAGATGGTTAAGGGCTGAAGTCTGGCTTCATAAACACAGTGATGGAGAGGAGGTTAAGGGCTGAAGTCTGGCTTCATAAACACAGTGATGGAGAGGAGGTTAAGGGCTGAAGTCTGGCTTCATAAACACAGTGATGAGAGGAGGTTAGGGGCCGAAGTCTGGCTTCATAAACACAGTGATGGAGAGGAGGTTAAGGGCTGAAGTCTGGCTTCATAAACACAGTGATAGAGACGAGGTTAAGGGCTGAAGTCTGGCTTCATAAACACAGTGATGGAGAGGAGGTTAAGGGCTGAAGTCTGGCTTCATAAACACAGTGATGAGATGAGGTTAAGGGCTGAAGTCTGGCTTCATAAATACAGTGATGGAGAGGAGGTTAAGGGCTGAAGTCTGGCTTCATAAACACAGTGATGAGAGGAGGTTAGGGGCCTGACGTCTGGCTTCATAAACACAGTGATGGAGAGGAGGTTAAGGGCTGAAGTCTGGCTTCATAAACACAGTGATGAGAGGAGGTTAAGGGCTGAAGTCTGGCTTCATAAACACAGTGATGGAGAGATGGTTAAGGGCTGAAGTCTGGCTTCATAAACACAGTGATGGAGAGGAGGTTAGGGGCCTGACATCTGGCTTCATAAACACAGTGATGGAGAGGAGGTTAAGGGCTGAAGTCTGGCTTCATAAACACAGTGATAGAGAGGAGGTTAAGGGCTGAAGTCTGGCTTCATAAACACAGTGATGGAGAGGAGGTTAAGGGCTGAAGTCTGGCTTCATAAACACAGTGATGAGAGGAGGTTAGGGGCTGACGTCTGGCTTCATAAACACAGTGATGGAGAGATGGTTAAGGGCTGAAGACTGGCTTCATAAACACAGTGATGGAGAGATGGTTAAGGGCTGAAGTCTGGCTTCATAAACACAGTGATGGAGAGGAGGTTAAGGGCTGAAGTCTGGCTTCATAAACACAGTGATGGAGAGATGGTTAAGGGCTGAAGTCTGGCTTCATAAACACAGTGATGGAGAGATGGTTAAGGGCTGAAGTTACAAAACCTAAAGCAGATGGTAAGTAAAGCAGGTTTTCCTAGAGCAGCAGTGTTGAACTTACGTTGGCGATCTCCCTCTCCAGCTCAATGACCCTGGTGACCTCCTCTCTGATTTGGGTCTCGTTGACCTCTAGGCTGCGGTCGGTACGGATCAACCTGGCCACGTCTATCATGAACTGTTCATATGCTCTACATGGCTGGGAGGACACACACACACACACAGACAGACAAACAGACACACATTAAAAACATGTATTGTAGTATCAACAGAAAAAAAGTAGTCATAAGTAGTTGGCTAGATGATGAAGAATGAGAGATACTGTATTCACATCACTGGAAATACAATGAGAGATACTGTATTCACATCACTGGAAATACAATGAGAGATACTGTATTCACATCACTGGAAATACAATGAGAGATACTGTATTCACATCACTGTAAATATATATTAGGCTTCATCATCCTCTGTTTGCTATTAAGAGACAGGAAGAGAACACTATGAAAATATAATCTGTCTAATCAATGACACACACACACACACACACACACACACACACACACACACACACACACACACACACACACACACACACACACACACACACACACACACACACACACACACACACACACACACACACACACACACACACACACACACACACAACACACACACTCCTATCCCCCACGCCAAGTTTGGCAAGTACATAATCCTTTCAGAATACAAATCAGTGGTGAAACCATACCAGATAATATCCACCCCAAACACTCACATCTGGTTTGAGTTGGGCTGCGACCAAATCGGTCATCTCACTTCGTTATTTTAATGATCACATTGCTCCAGATGGCATCACACACACACACACACACACACACACACACACACACACACACACACACACACACACACACACACACACACACACACACACACACACACACACACACACACACACACACACACACACACACACACACACACACACACACACACACACACACACACACACACTCCAGCTAGTCACATTGACAGTTAGATAAGTTGGAACACAGGTTATCCGTGGGCCAAACATCAGATTGGTTTTTAAGTGGGAAATGGATCATAATGTGGTTTATAGTTTCTTCCTAACAGAGACCTCAGACAAACAGGCTTATTTGGAGGTCTGTGTTAAACCACACTAACACAAACTCATTAGAGCATGTCAATGCTAATGATTAGTTCAATCATTAAACTACAGCAAAATATTCAGGTTCAAATGTCATCAGCTTTAGAGTTCTTCACATCTAGTTCTGGATGTTCATTAAACCATGCTGGAGATTTGGACCCAACGTGATTACCTAGAGAGGATGGTGATCTTATCCTAGACTGATGCTGAGGGCTTGCAGGCACTGCGGAAGTGGGTCATTGTGTGTTCTGGATGGATGGACCAGTGATCAGAACAACATGGGGTTGAAACCCAGACTCTGACATACCCGGCCAGATAAGTAATGTCCTTGAAACATTAACATGTGTGTAGCAGGTACAGGCTTACCTCTGCGTAGGGCCCGGTGCAAGTATAATGCTCTCTGGATAAGAGACCAAGGCTGGTTTGCTGGTCAAACTGGCAGAGGAGAGAGAATCAGGACACAAGCAGCCATTCATTCAACAGCAGGTGAAAGACAGTTCAGAGAGATTAGTGTGTGAATACTAAACACTGCCTAGGTTAGATTTAGGGTAGTTTACTGAGCAAATAAGTACACTATATCCCTAACTATGAGAGCGGGTTAAGGGGTACAAGTGATGGGGTACAGGCTTATTTATGTGTCTATCATATAATGGGGTACAGGTGTGTTTATGTGTCTATCATATAATGGGGTACAGGTGTGTTTATGTGTCTATCATGTGATGGTGTACAGGTGTGTTTATGTGTCTATCATGTGATTGTATACAGGTGTGTTTATGTGTCTATCATGTGATTGTATACAGGTGTGTTTATGTGTCTATCATGTGATTGTATACAGGTGTGTTTATGTGTCTATCATATAATGGGGTACAGGTGTGTTTATGTGTCTATCATGTGATGGTGTACAGGTGTGTTTATGTGTCTATCATGTGATTGTATACAGGTGTGTTTATGTGTCTATCATATAATGGGATACAGGTGTGTTTATGTGTCTATCATATAATGGTGTACAGGTGTGTTTATGTGTCTATCATGTGATTGTATACAGGTGTGTTTATGTGTCTATCATATAATGGTGTACAGGTGTGTTTATGTGTCTATCATATAATGGGATACAGGTGTGTTTATGTGTCTATCATATAATGGGATACAGGTGTGTTTATGTGTCTATCATATAATGGGATACAGGTGTGTTTATGTGTCTATCATATAATGGGATACAGGTGTGTTTATGTGTCTATCATATAATGGGATACAGGTGTGTTTATGTGTCTATCATGTGATGGTGTACAGGTGTGTTTATGTGTCTATCATGTGATGGTGTACAGGTGTGTTTATGTGTCTATCATGTGATGGTGTACAGGTGTGTTTATGTGTCTATCATATAATGGGGTACAGGTGTGTTTATGTGTCTATCATATAATGGGATACAGGTGTGTTTATGTGTCTATCATGTGATGGGGTACAGGTGTGTTTATGTGTCTATCATATAATGGGATACAGGTGTGTTTATGTGTCTATCATATAATGGGATACAGGTGTGTTTATGTGTCTATCATATAATGGGATACAGGTGTGTTTATGTGTCTATCATGTGATGGGGTACAGGTGTGTTTATGTGTCTATCATATAATGGGATACAGGTGTGTTTATGTGTCTATCATATCATGGGATACAGGTGTGTTTATGTGTCTATCATATAATGGGGTACAGGTGTGTTTATGTGTCTATCATATAATGGGATACAGGTGTGTTTATGTGTCTATCATGTGATGGGGTACAGGTGTGTTTATGTGTCTATCATATAATGGGGTACAGGTGTGTTTATGTTTCTATCATATAATGGGATACAGGTGTGTTTATGTGTCTATCATATAATGGGATACAGGTGTGTTTATGTGTCTATCATTTAATGGGGTACAGGTGTGTTTATGTGTCTATCATATAATGGGATACAGGTGTGTTTATGTGTCTATCATATAATGGGGTACAGGTGTGTTTATGTGTCTATCATATAATGGGGTACAGGTGTGTTTATGTGTCTATCATATAATGGGATACAGGTGTGTTTATGTGTCTATCATATAATGGGATACAGGTGTGTTTATGTGTCTATCATATAATGGGATACAGGTGTGTTTATGTGTCTATCATATAATGGGATACAGGTGTGTTTATGTGTCTATCATATAATGGGGTACAGGTGTGTTTATGTGTCTATCATATAATGGGATACAGGTGTGTTTATGTGTCTATCATGTAATGGGATACAGGTGTGTTTATGTGTCTATCATGTGATGGGGTACAGGTGTGTTTATGTGTCTATCATATAATGGGGTACAGGTGTGTTTATGTTTCTATCATATAATGGGATACAGGTGTGTTTATGTGTCTATCATATAATGGGGTACAGGTGTGTTTATGTGTCTATCATATAATGGGGTACAGGTGTGTTTATGTGTCTATCATGTGATGGTGTACAGGTGTGTTTATGTGTCTATCATGTGATGGTGTACAGGTGTGTTTATTACAGGTGTGTTTATGTGTCTATCATGTGATGGTGTACAGGTGTGTTTATTACAGGTTTGTTTATGTGTCTATCATGTGATGGTGTACAGGTGTGTTTATGTGTCTATCATGTGATGGTGTACCGGTGTGTTTATGTGTCTATCATGTGATGGTGTACAGGTGTGTTTATTACAGGTGTGTTTATGTGTCTATCATGTGATGGTGTACAGGTGTGTTTATTACAGGTGTGTTTATGTGTCTATCATGTGATGGTGTACAGGTGTGTTTATTACAGGTGTGTTTATGTGTCTATCATGTGATGGTGTACAGGTGTGTTTATTACAGGTGTGTTTATGTGTCTATCATGTGATGGTGTACAGGTGTGTTTATTACAGGTGTGTTTATGTGTCTATCATGTGATGGTGTACAGGTGTGTTTATTACAGGTGTGTTTATGTGTCTATCATGTGATGGTGTACAGGTGTGTTTATGTGTCTATCATGTGATGGTGTACAGGTGTGTTTATTACAGGTGTGTTTATGTGTCTATCATGTGATGGTGTACAGGTGTGTTTATTACAGGTGTGTTTATTACAGGTGTGTTTATTACAGGTGTGTTTATTAGAGGTGTGTTTATTACAGGTGTGTTTATGTGTCTATCATGTGATGGTGTACAGGTGTGTTTATGTGTCTATCATGTGATGGTGTACAGGTGTGTTTATTACAGGTGTGTTTATGTGTCTATCATGTGATGGTGTACAGGTGTGTTTATTACAGGTGTGTTTATGTGTCTATCATGTGATGGTGTACAGGTGTGTTTATTACAGGTGTGTTTATGTGTCTATCATGTGATGGTGTACAGGTGTGTTTATGTGTCTATCATGTGATGGTGTACAGGTGTGTTTATTACAGGTATGTTTATGTGTCTATCATGTGATGGTGTACAGGTGTGTTTATTACAGGTGTGTTTATGTGTCTATCATGTGATGGTGTACAGGTGTGTTTATTACAGGTGTGTTTATGTGTCTATCATGTGATGGTGTACAGGTGTGTTTATTACAGGTGTGTTTATGTGTCTATCATGTGATGGTGTACAGGTGTGTTTATTACAGGTGTGTTTATGTGTCTATCATGTGATGGTGTACAGGTGTGTTTATTACAGGTGTGTTTATGTGTCTATCATGTGATGGTGTACAGGTGTGTTTATGTGTCTATCATGTGATGGTGTACAGGTGTGTTTATTACAGGTGTGTTTATGTGTCTATCTTGTGATGGTGTACAGGTGTGTTTATTACAGGTGTGTTTATGTGTCTATCATGTGATGGTGTACAGGTGTGTTTATTACAGGTGTGTTTATGTGTCTATCATGTGATGGTGTACAGGTGTGTTTATGTGTCTATCATGTGATGGTGTACAGGTGTGTTTATGTGTCTATCATGTAATGGTGTACAGGTGTGTTTATGTGTCTATCATGTGATGGTGTACAGGTGTGTTTATGTGTCTATCATGTGATTGTATACAGGTGTGTTTATGTGTCTATCATATAATGGTGTACAGGTGTGTTTATGTGTCTATCATATAATGGGATACAGGTGTGTTTATGTGTCTATCATATAATGGGATACAGGTGTGTTTATGTGTCTATCATATAATGGGATACAGGTGTGTTTATGTGTCTATCATATAATGGGATACAGGTGTGTTTATGTGTCTATCATATAATGGGATACAGGTGTGTTTATGTGTCTATCATGTGATGGTGTACAGGTGTGTTTATGTGTCTATCATGTGATGGTGTACAGGTGTGTTTATGTGTCTATCATGTGATGGTGTACAGGTGTGTTTATGTGTCTATCATATAATGGGGTACAGGTGTGTTTATGTGTCTATCATATAATGGGATACAGGTGTGTTTATGTGTCTATCATGTGATGGGGTACAGGTGTGTTTATGTGTCTATCATATAATGGGATACAGGTGTGTTTATGTGTCTATCATATAATGGGATACAGGTGTGTTTATGTGTCTATCATATAATGGGATACAGGTGTGTTTATGTGTCTATCATGTGATGGGGTACAGGTGTGTTTATGTGTCTATCATATAATGGATACAGGTGTGTTTATGTGTCTATCATATCATGGGATACAGGTGTGTTTATGTGTCTATCATATAATGGGGTACAGGTGTGTTTATGTGTCTATCATATAATGGGATACAGGTGTGTTTATGTGTCTATCATGTGATGGGGTACAGGTGTGTTTATGTGTCTATCATATAATGGGGTACAGGTGTGTTTATGTTTCTATCATATAATGGGATACAGGTGTGTTTATGTGTCTATCATATAATGGGATACAGGTGTGTTTATGTGTCTATCATTTAATGGGGTACAGGTGTGTTTATGTGTCTATCATATAATGGGATACAGGTGTGTTTATGTGTCTATCATATAATGGGGTACAGGTGTGTTTATGTGTCTATCATATAATGGGGTACAGGTGTGTTTATGTGTCTATCATATAATGGGATACAGGTGTGTTTATGTGTCTATCATATAATGGGATACAGGTGTGTTTATGTGTCTATCATATAATGGGATACAGGTGTGTTTATGTGTCTATCATATAATGGGATACAGGTGTGTTTATGTGTCTATCATATAATGGGGTACAGGTGTGTTTATGTGTCTATCATATAATGGGATACAGGTGTGTTTATGTGTCTATCATGTAATGGGATACAGGTGTGTTTATGTGTCTATCATGTGATGGGGTACAGGTGTGTTTATGTGTCTATCATATAATGGGGTACAGGTGTGTTTATGTTTCTATCATATAATGGGATACAGGTGTGTTTATGTGTCTATCATATAATGGGGTACAGGTGTGTTTATGTGTCTATCATATAATGGGGTACAGGTGTGTTTATGTGTCTATCATGTGATGGTGTACAGGTGTGTTTATGTGTCTATCATGTGATGGTGTACAGGTGTGTTTATTACAGGTGTGTTTATGTGTCTATCATGTGATGGTGTACAGGTGTGTTTATTACAGGTTTGTTTATGTGTCTATCATGTGATGGTGTACAGGTGTGTTTATGTGTCTATCATGTGATGGTGTACCGGTGTGTTTATGTGTCTATCATGTGATGGTGTACAGGTGTGTTTATTACAGGTGTGTTTATGTGTCTATCATGTGATGGTGTACAGGTGTGTTTATTACAGGTGTGTTTATGTGTCTATCATGTGATGGTGTACAGGTGTGTTTATTACAGGTGTGTTTATGTGTCTATCATGTGATGGTGTACAGGTGTGTTTATTACAGGTGTGTTTATGTGTCTATCATGTGATGGTGTACAGGTGTGTTTATTACAGGTGTGTTTATGTGTCTATCATGTGATGGTGTACAGGTGTGTTTATTACAGGTGTGTTTATGTGTCTATCATGTGATGGTGTACAGGTGTGTTTATGTGTCTATCATGTGATGGTGTACAGGTGTGTTTATTACAGGTGTGTTTATGTGTCTATCATGTGATGGTGTACAGGTGTGTTTATTACAGGTGTGTTTATTACAGGTGTGTTTATTACAGGTGTGTTTATTAGAGGTGTGTTTATTACAGGTGTGTTTATGTGTCTATCATGTGATGGTGTACAGGTGTGTTTATGTGTCTATCATGTGATGGTGTACAGGTGTGTTTATTACAGGTGTGTTTATGTGTCTATCATGTGATGGTGTACAGGTGTGTTTATTACAGGTGTGTTTATGTGTCTATCATGTGATGGTGTACAGGTGTGTTTATTACAGGTGTGTTTATGTGTCTATCATGTGATGGTGTACAGGTGTGTTTATGTGTCTATCATGTGATGGTGTACAGGTGTGTTTATTACAGGTATGTTTATGTGTCTATCATGTGATGGTGTACAGGTGTGTTTATTACAGGTGTGTTTATGTGTCTATCATGTGATGGTGTACAGGTGTGTTTATTACAGGTGTGTTTATGTGTCTATCATGTGATGGTGTACAGGTGTGTTTATTACAGGTGTGTTTATGTGTCTATCATGTGATGGTGTACAGGTGTGTTTATTACAGGTGTGTTTATGTGTCTATCATGTGATGGTGTACAGGTGTGTTTATTACAGGTGTGTTTATGTGTCTATCATGTGATGGTGTACAGGTGTGTTTATGTGTCTATCATGTGATGGTGTACAGGTGTGTTTATTACAGGTGTGTTTATGTGTCTATCTTGTGATGGTGTACAGGTGTGTTTATTACAGGTGTGTTTATGTGTCTATCATGTGATGGTGTACAGGTGTGTTTATTACAGGTGTGTTTATGTGTCTATCATGTGATGGTGTACAGGTGTGTTTATGTGTCTATCATGTGATGGTGTACAGGTGTGTTTATGTGTCTATCATGTAATGGTGTACAGGTGTGTTTATGTGTCTATCATGTGATGGTGTACAGGTGTGTTTATTACAGGTGTGTTTATGTGTCTATCATGTGATGGTGTACAGGTGTGTTTATGTGTCTATCATGTGATGGTGTACAGGTGTGTTTATGTGTCTATCATGTGATGGTGTACAGGTGTGTTTATGTGTCTATCATGTGATGGTGTACAGGTGTGTTTATGTGTCTATCATGTGATGGTGTACAAGTGTGTTTATTACAGGTGTGTTTATGTGTCTATCATGTGATGGTGTACAGGTGTGTTTATGTGTCTATCATGTGATGGTGTACAGGTGTGTTTATTACAGGTGTGTTTATGTGTCTATCAGGTGATGGTGTACAGGTGTGTTTATTACAGGTGTGTTTATGTGTCTATCATGTGATGGTGTACAGGTGTGTTTATGTGTCTATCATGTGATGGTGTACAGGTGTGTTTATGTGTCTATCATGTGATGGTGTACAGGTGTGTTTATTACAGGTGTGTTTATGTGTCTATCAGGTGATGGTGTACAGGTGTGTTTATTACAGGTGTGTTTATGTGTCTATCATGTGATGGTGTACAGGTGTGTTTATGTGTCTATCATGTGATGGTGTACAGGTGTGTTTATGTGTCTATCAGGTGATGGTGTACAGGTGTGTTTATTACAGGTTTGTTTATGTGTCTATCATGTGATGGTGTACAGGTGTGTTTATTACAGGTGTGTTTATGTGTCTATCATGTGATGGTGTACAGGTGTGTTTATGTGTCTATCAGGTGATGGTGTACAGGTGTGTTTATTACAGGTTTGTTTATGTGTCTATCATGTGATGGTGTACAGGTGTGTTTATTACAGGTGTGTTTATGTGTCTATCATGTGATGGTGTACAGGTGTGTTTATGTGTCTATCATGTGATGGTGTACAGGTGTGTTTATGTGTCTATCATGTGATGGTGTACAGGTGTGTTTATGTGTCTATCATGTGATGGTGTACAGGTGTGTTTATGTGTCTATCATGTGATGGTGTACAGGTGTGTTTATGTGTCTATCATGTGATGGTGTACAGGTGTGTTTATGTGTCTATCATGTGATGGTGTACAGGTGTACAGGTGTGTTTATGTGTCTATCATGTGATGGTGTACAGGTGTGTTTATGTGTCTATCATGTAATGGTGTACAGGTGTGTTTATGTGTCTATCATGTGATGGTGTACAGGTGTGTTCAACGGAACGAATTTGATTAGTGTAGTGTCAACAACGCACCCACTGCCAGCTAGCCTACTTCAGCAGTACTGTATCATTTTAATCATTTTAGTCAATAAGATTCTTGCTACGTAGCTTAACTTTTTGAACATTCGAGACGTGTAGTCCACTTGTCATTCCAATCTCCTTTGCATTAGCGTAGCCTCTTCTGTAGCCTGTTAACTATGTGTCTGTTTATCCCTGTTCTCTCCTCTCTGCACAGACCATACAAACGCTCCACACCGCGTGGCCGCGGCCACCCTAATCTGGTGGTCCCAGCGCGCACGACCCATGTGGAGTTCCAGGTCTCCGGCAGCCTCTGGAATTGCCGATCTGCGGTCAACAAGGCAGAGTTCATCTCAGCCTATGCCTCCCTCCAGTCCCTCGACTTCTTGGCACTAACGGAAACATGGATCACCACAGACAACACTGCTACTCATACTGCTCTCTCTTCGTCCGCCCACGTGCTCTCGCACACCCCGAGAGCTTCTGGTAGGCGGGGTGGTGGCACCGGGATCCTCATCTCTCCCAAGTGGTCATTCTCTCTTTCTCCCCTTACCCATCTGTCTATCGCCTCCTTTGAATTCCATTCTGTCACAGTTACCAGCCCTTTCAAGCTTAACATCCTTATCATTTATCGCCCTCCAGGTTCCCTCGGAGAGTTCATCAATGAGCTTGATGCCTTGATAAGCTCCTTTCCTGAGGACGGCTCACCTCTCACAGTTCTGGGCGACTTTAACCTCCCCACGTCTACCTTTGACTCATTCCTCTCTGCCTCCTTCTTTCCACTCCTCTCCTCTTTTGACCTCACCCTCTCACCTTCCCCCCCTACTCACAAGGCAGGCAATACGCTCGACCTCATCTTTACTAGATGCTGTTCTTCCACTAACCTCATTGCAACTCCTCCAAGTCTCCGACCACTACCTTGTATCCTTTTCCCTCTCGCTCTCATCCAACACCTCCCACCCTGCCCCTACTGGATGGTATCGCGCCGTCCCAACCTTCGCTCTCTCTCCCCCACTACTCTCTCCTCTTCCATCCTATCATCTCTTCCCTCCGCTCAAACCTTCTCTAACCTATCTCCTGATTCTGCCTCCTCAACCCTCCTCTCCTCCCTCTCTGCATCCTTTGACTCTCTATGTCCCCTATCCTCCAGGCCGGCTCGGTCCTCCCCTCCCGCTCCGTGGCTCGATGACTCATTGGGAGCTCACAGAACAGGGCTCCGGGCAGCCGAGCGGAAATGGAGGAAAACTCGCCTCCCTGCGGACCTGGCATCCTTTCACTCCCTCCTCTCTACATTTTCCTCCTCTGTCTCTGCTGCTAAAGCCACTTTCTACCACGCTAAATTCCAAGCATCTGCCTCTAACCCTAGGAAGCTCTTTGCCACCTTCTCCTCCCCCTGAATCCTCCTCCCCCCTCCCCCTCCTCCCTCTCTGCAGACGAAGGTCGACGACATCCGATCCTCGTTTGCTAAGTCAAACGACACCGCTGGTTCTGCTCACACTGCCCTACCCTGTGCTCTGACCTCTTTCTCCCCTCTCTCTCCAGATGAAATCTCGCGTCTTGTGACGGCCGGCCGCCCAACAACCTGCCCGCTTGACCCTATCCCCTCCCCTCTTCTCCAGACCATTTCCGGAGACCTTCTCCCTTACCTCACCTCGCTCATCAACTCATCACTGACCGCTGGCTACGTCCCTTCCGTCTTCAAGAGAGCGAGAGTTGCACCCCTTCTGAAAAAACCTACACTCGATCCCTCCGATGTCAACAATTACAGACCAGTATCCCTTCTTTCTTTTCTCTCCAAAACTCTTGAACGTGCCGTCCTTGGCCAGATCTCCCGCTATCTCTCTCTGAATGACCTTCTTGATCCAAATCAGTCAGGTTTCAAGACTAGTCATTCAACTGAGACTGCTCTCCTCTGTATCACGGAGGCGCTCCGCACTGCTAAAGCTAACTCTCTCTCCTCTGCTCTCATCCTTCTAGATCTATCGGCTGCCTTCGATACTGTGAACCATCAGATCCTCCTCTCCACCCTCTCCGAGTTGGACATCTCCGGCGCGGCCCACGCTTGGATTGCGTCCTACCTGACAGGTCGCTCCTACCAGGTGGCGTGGCGAGAATCTGTCTCCTCACCACGCGCTCTCACCACTGGTGTCCCCCAGGGCTCTGTTCTAGGCCCTCTCCTATTCTCGCTATACACCAAGTCACTTGGCTCTGTCATAACCTCACATGGTCTCTCCTATCATTGCTATGCAGACGACACACAACTAATCTTCTCCTTTCCCCTTCTGATGACCAGGTGGCGAATCGCATCTCTGCATGTCTGGCAGACATATCAGTGTGGATGACGGATCACCACCTCAAGCTGAACCTCGGCAAGACGGAGCTGCTCTTCCTCCCGGGAAGGACTGCCCGTTCCATGATCTCGCCATCACGGTTGACAACTCCATTGTGTCCTCTTCCCAGAGCGCTAAGAACCTTGGTGTGATCCTGGACAACACCCTGTCGTTCTCAACCAACATGAAGGCGGTGGCCCGTTCCTGTAGGTTCATGCTCTACAACATCCGCAGAGTACGACCCTGCCTCACACAGGAAGCGGCGCAGGTCCTAATCCAGGCACTTGTCATCTCCCGTCTGGATTACTGCAACTCGCTGTTGGCTGGGCTCCCTGCCTGTGCCATTAAACCCCTTCAACTCATCCAGAACGCCGCAGCCCGTCTGGTGTTCAACCTTCCCAAGTTCTCTCACGTCACCCCGCTCCTCCGTTCTCTCCACTGGCTTCCAGTTGAAGCTCGCATCCGCTACAAGACCATGGTGCTTGCCTACGGAGCTGTGAGGGGAACGACACCTCAGTACCTCCAGGCTCTGATCAGGCCCTACACCCAAACAAGGGCACTGCGTTCATCCACCTCTGGCCTGCTCGCCTCCCTACCACTGAGGAAGTACAGCTCCCGCTCAGCCCAGTCAAAACTGTTCGCTGCTCTGGCCCCCCAATGGTGGAACAAACTCCCTCACGACGCCAGGACAGCGGAGTCAATCACCACCTTCCGGAGACCTGAAACCCCACCTCTTTAAGGAATACCTAGGATAGGATAAGTATTCCCTCCCCCCCCTTTAAGATTTAGATGCACTATTGTAAAGTGACTGTTCCACTGGATGTCATAAGGTGAATGCACCAATTTGTAAGTCGCTCTGGATAAGAGCGTCTGCTAAATGACTTAAATGTAAATGTAAATGTTTATGTGTCTATCATGTGATGGTGTACAGGTGTGTTTATGTGTCTATCATGTGATGGTGTACAGGTGTGTTTATGTGTCTATCATGTGATGGTGTACAGGTGTGTTTATGTGTCTATCATGTGATGGTGTACAGGTGTGTTTATGTGTCTATCATGTGATGGTGTACAGGTGTGTTTATGTGTCTATCATGTGATGGTGTACAGGTGTGTTTATGTGTCTATCGTGTGATGGTGTACAGGTGTGTTTATTACAGGTGTGTTTATTACAGGTGTGTTTATGTGTCTATCATGTGATGGTGTACAGGTGTGTTTATTACAGGTGTGTTTATGTGTCTATCATGTGATGGGGTACAGGTGTGTTTATTACAGGTGTTTTTATGTGTCTATCATGTGATGGTGTACAGGTGTGTTTATTACAGGTGTGTTTATGTGTCTATCATGTGATGGTGTACAGGTGTGTTTATTACAGGTGTGTTTATTACAGGTGTGTTTATTACAGGTGTGTTTATTACAGGTGTGTTTATTACAGGTGTGTTTATGTGTCTATCATGTGATGGTGTACAGGTGTGTTTATTACAGGTGTGTTTATTACAGGTGTGTTTATTACAGGTGTGTTTATTACAGGTGTGTTTATTACAGGTGTTTATTACAGGTGTGTTTATTACAGGTGTGTTTATTACAGGTGTGTTTATGTGTCTATCATGTGATGGTGTACAGGTGTGTTTATTACAGGTGTGTTTATGTGTCTATCATGTGATGGTGTACAGGTGTGTTTATTACAGGTGTGTTTATTACAGGTGTGTTTATTACAGGTGTGTTTATTACAGGTGTGTTTATGTGTCTATCATGTGATGGTGTACAGGTGTGTTTATTACAGGTGTGTTTATTACAGGTGTGTTTATTACAGGTGTGTTTATTACAGGTGTGTTTATTACAGGTGTGTTTATTACAGGTGTGTTTATTACAGGTGTGTTTATTACAGGTGTGTTTATTACAGGTGTGTTTATTACAGGTGTGTTTATTACAGGTGTGTTTATTACAGGTGTGTTTATTACAGGTGTGTTTATTACAGGTGTGTTTATTACAGGTGTGTTTATTACAGGTGTGTTTATTACAGGTGTGTTTATTACAGGTGTGTTTATTACAGGTGTGTTTATTACAGGTGTGTTTATTACAGGTGTGTTTATTACAGGTGTGTTTATTACAGGTGTGTTTATTACAGGTGTGTTTATTACAGGTGTGTTTACCACCCTTGGATTTGTTAACATTTTATTGTGTTACAAAGTGGGGTTAAAATGGATTGGAACTGTTTTTGTTGTTGTTGTTGTTGTTTTTGTTGTTGTTGTTGTTGTTGTTATCTACACAAAATAACATGTAATGTCAAAGTGGAAGAGAAAATCATAAAAATTCAAATAAACATGAACTAAAAATAAAACGCTAATCTATCTTGATTAGATAAGTACTCACATCCTCTGAGTCAACACATGTTACAAACATGTGACAGTCATGTGATGGGGTGTACGTGTGTTCAAGTGTATGTGTATGTACATGTGTATGTGTATGTGCATGTGCATGTGTATGTGTATGTGTATGTGTATGTGTATGTGCATGTGCATGTGTATGTGTATGTGCATGTGCATGTGCATGTGCATGTGCATGTGTATGTGCATGTATATGTGCATGTGCATGTGCATGTGCATGTGCATGTGCATGTGTATGTGTATGTGCATGTGCATGTGCATGTGCATGTGCATGTGTATGTGTATGTGTATGTGCATGTGCATGTGTATGTGCATGTGTATGTGTATGTGCATGTGACGCCACCTACGTGAATGATGTGTGAATTGGAGTCTTTGTCATCAGTGCCGATAAAAAAATTAACCAAGACTTGAGTTCCATATTTCTCATTTAGTCTGGCAATGGCATCCTCCAACTTCCATGTGTCACCTAAGTAGGAGAGGAGAGGATTGGTATGAGGAGAAGAGAAGAGAGGAGAGGATCGGTATGGTATGAGGAGAGGAGAGGATTGGTATGAAGAGAGGAGAGGATTGGTATGAGGAGAGGAGAAGAGAGGAGAGGATTGGTATGAGGAGAAGAGAAGAGACGAGAGGATTGGTATGAGGAGAGGAGAAGAGAGGAGAGGATTGGTATGAGGAGAAGAGAAGAGAGGAGAGGAATGGCATGAGGAGAAGAGGAGAGAGGAGAGGATTGGTATGAGGAGAAGAGGTGAGAGGAGAGGATTGGTATGAGGAGAGGAGAAGAGAGGAGAGGAGGGGATTGGTATGAGGAGAAGAGAAGAGAGGAGAGAGGAGAGGAGAAGAGAGGAGAGGAGAGGATTGGTATGAGGAGAAGAGAAGAGAGGAGAGGATTGGAATGAGGAGAAGAGAAGAGAGGAGAGAGGAGAGGAGGAGAGGATTGGTTTGAGGAGAGGAGAGGATTGGTTTGAGGAGAGGATTGGTTTGAGGAGAGGAGAGGATTGGTTTGAGGAGAGGATTGGTTTGAGGAGAGGATTAGTTTGAGGAGAGGATTGGTTTGAGGAGAGGATTGGTTTGAGGAGAGGATTGATTTGAGGAGAGGAGAGGAGATAATAGGTTTGAGGAGAGGATTGGTTTGAGGAGAGGATTGGTTTGAGGAGAGGAGATAATTGGTTTGAGGAGAGGATTGGTTGAGGAGAGGATTGGTTTGAGGAGAGGAGATAATTGGTTTGAGGAGAGGATTGGTTTGAGGAGAGGATTGGTTTGAGGAGAGGAGATAATTGGTTTGAGGAGAGGATTGGTTTGAGGAGAGGATTGGTTTGAGGAGAGGAGATAATTGGTTTGAGGAGAGGATTGGTTTGAGGAGAGGAGAGGATTGGTTTGAGGAGAGGATTGGTTTGAGGAGAGGATTGGTTTGAGGAGAGGAGAGGATTGATTTGAGGAGAGGAGAGGATTGGTTTGAGGAGAGGATTGGTTTGAGGAGAGGATTGATTTGAGGAGAGGAGAGGAGATAATTGGTTTGAGGAGAGGAGAGGATTGGTTTGAGGAGAGGAGAGGATTGGTTTGAGGAGAGGAGAGGATTGATTTGAGAGGATCACTTCCGGGTTGGAGCGAGCGGTCGCATCCGCACTTCGCTCCGCAGGTAGAATAACTTTTTCATTACATTTCATTACATTTCATTATAGTACAACGGTTTGATTTGTCTAATCTTAGCAATTTCTTCTTAGCTAGCTACATAGCCGTCTTTGTATCAAAGATAATTGCGTAATTATCGTATTTCGTCGTCCTAACGTAGTCTTCACTGCTATTTGCCCAGCAGCTAGCCAGCTAGCAAACGTCCACCGAATAGCAGCACTGTAGAAACTATTACACTCAACTGAACGACTTGATTAGTGTAGTGTTAGCTAGCTACATAGCTGTCTTTGCTGTCTTCGTATCCAAGATAATTGTGTAGTTTAGAGTGTGTAGTCTTAGAGTGATTATCTTAATTTACAGAGGTTAGCTAGCCAGCTATTTGTCGTCCTTAACGTAGGAGACACTGCTAGCTAGCCAACAGCTAGCCAACGTCTACCGAATAGAACAACCCGGTCGCATTCCGCTTCGCTCCACAGGTAGTATCACATTTTCACTTCATTTCATTACAGTACAACGGTTTGATTTGTTTGATCGTAGCTAGGTACATAGCTAGCTACATAGCTGTCTTTGTATCAAAGATAATTGTGTAGTCTAGAGCGACTTTCTAGGTTAGCTAGCCAGCTATTGTCGTTCTTTTAATGCAACGTAACGTAATCAACACTGCTAGCTAGCCAGCTAGCCCCCGAATAGCAGCACTGTAGAAACTATTTCACTCAACGGAACGACTTGATTAGTGTAGTGTCAACAACGCAGCCACTGCCAGCTAGCCTACAAAGTCAACAACGCAGCCACTGCCAGCTAGCCTACTTCAGCAGTACTGTATCATTTTAATCATTTTAGTCAATAAGATTCTTGCTACGTAAGCTTAACTTTCTGAACATTCGAGACGTGTAGTCCACTTGTCATTCCAATCTCCTTTGCATTAGCTTAGCCTCTTCTGTAGCCTGTCAACTATGTGTCTGTCTATCCCTGTTCTCTCCCTCTCTGCACAGACCATACAAACGCTCCACACCGCGTGGCCGCGGCCTCCCTAATCTGGTGGTCCCAGCGCGCACGACCCACGTGGAGTTCCAGGTCTCCGGTAGCCTCTGGAACTGCCGATCTGCGGCCAACAAGGCAGAGTTCATCTCAGCCTATGCCTCCCTCCAGTCCCTCGACTTCTTGGCACTGACGGAAACATGGATCACCACAGATAACACTGCTACTCCCACTGCTCTCTCTTTCGTCCGCCCACGTGTTCTCGCACACCCCGAGAGCTTCTGGTCAGCGGGGTGGTGGCACCGGGATCCTCATCTCTCCCAAGTGGTCATTCTCTTTTCTCCCCTTACCCATCTGTCTATCGCCTCCTTTGAATTCCATGCTATCACAGTTACCAGCCCTTTCAAGCTTAACATCCTTATCATTTATCGCCCGCCAAGTTCCCTCGGAGAGTTCATCAATGAGCTTGATGCCTTAATAAGCTCCTTTCCTGAGGACGGCTCACCTCTCACAGTTCTGGGCGACTTTAACCTCCCCACGTCTACCTTTGACTCATTCCTCTCTGCCTCCTTCTTTCCACTCCTCTCCTTTTTGACTCACCCTCTCACCTTTCCCCCTACTCACAAGGCAGGCAATACGCCTCGACCTCATCTTTACTAGATGCTGTTCTTCCACTAACCTCATTGCAACTCCCTCCAAGTCTCCGACCACTACCTTGTATCCTTTTCCCTCTCGCTCTCATCCAACACTTCCCACACTGCCTCTACTCGGATGGTATCGCGCCGTCCCAACCTTCGCTCTCTCTCCCCCGCTACTCTCTCCTCTTCCATCCTATCATCTCTTCCCTATGCTCAAACCTTCTCCAACCTATCTCCTGATTCTGCCTCCTCAACCCTCCTCTCCTCCCTTTCTGCATCCTTTGACTCTATGCCCCCTATCCTCCAGGCCGGCTCGGTCCTCCCCTCCCGCTCCGTGGCTCGACGACTCATTGCGAGCTTACAGAACAAGGCTCCGGGCAGCCGAGCGGAAATGGAGGAAAACTCGCCTCCCTGCGGACCTGGCATCCTTTCACTCCCTCCTCTCTACATTTTCCTCTTCTGTCTCTGCTGCTAAAGCCACTTTCTACCACTCTAAATTCCAAGCATCTGCCTCTAACCCTAGGAAGCTCTTTGCCACCTTCTCCTCCCTCCTGAATCCTCCCCCCTCCTCCCTCTCTGCAGATGACTTCGTCAACCATTTTGAAAAGAAGGTCGATGACATCCGATCCTCGCTTGCTAAGTCAAACGACACCGCTGGTTCTGCTCACACTGCCCTACCCTGTGCTCTGACCTCTTTCTCCCTCTCTCTCCAGATGAAATCTCGCGTCTTGTGACGGCCGGCCGCCCAACAACCTGCCCGCTTGACCCCATCCCCTCCTCTCTTCTCCAGACCATTTCCGGAGACCTTCTCCCTTACCTCACCTCGCTCATCAACTCATCCCTGACCGCTGGCTATGTCCCTTCCGTCTTCAAGAGAGCGAGAGTTGCACCCCTTCTGAAAAACCTACACTCGATCCCTCCGATGTCAACAACTACAGACCAGTATCCCTTCTTTCTTTTCTCTCCAAAACTCTTGAACGTGCCGTCCTTGGCCAGCTCTTCCGCTATCTCTCTCAAAATGACCTTCTTGATCCAAATCAGTCAGGTTTCAAGACTAGTCATTCAACTGAGACTGCTCTTCTCTGTATCACGGAGGCGCTCCACACTGCTAAAGCTAACTCTCTCTCCTCTGCTCTCATCCTAGACCTATCGGCTGCCTTCGATACTGTGAACCATCAGATCCTCCTCTCCACCCTCTCCGAGTTGGGCATCTCCGGCGCGGCCCACGCTTGGATTGCGTCCTACCTGACAGGTCGCTCCTACCAGGTGGCGTGGCGAGAATCTGTCTCCTCACCACGCGCTCACCACTGGTGTCCCCCAGGGCTCTGTTCTAGGCCCTCTCCTATTCTCGCTATACACCAAGTCACTTGGCTCTGTCATAACCTCACATGGTCTCTCCCATCATTGCTATGCAGACGACACACAACTAATCTTCTCCTTTCCCCTTCTGATGACCAGGTGGCGACCGCATCTCTGCATGTCTGGCAGACATATCAGTGTGGATGACGGATCACCACCTCAAGCTGAACCTCGGCAAGACGGAGCTGCTCTTCCTCCCGGGGAAGGACTGCCCGTTCCATGATCTCACCATCACGGTTGACAACTCCATTGTGTCCTCCTCCCAGAGCGCTAAGAACCTTGGTGTGATCCTGACAACACCCTGTCGTTCTCAACCAACATCAAGGCGGTGGCCCGTTCCTGTAGGTTCATGCTCTACAACATCCGCAGAGTACCACCCTGCCTCACACAGGAAGCGGCGCAGGTCCTAATCCAGGCACTTGTCATCTCCCGTCTGGATTACTGCAACTCGCTGTTGGCTGGGCTCCTGCCTATGCCATTAAACCCCTTCAACTCATCCAGAACGCCGCAGCCCGTCTGGTGTTCAACCTTCCCAAGTTCTCTCACGTCACCCCGCTCCTCCGTTCTCTCCACTGGCTTCCAGTTGAAGCTCGCATCCGCTACAAGACCATGGTGCTTGCCTACGGAGCTGTGAGGGGAACGGCACCTCAGTACCTCCAGGCTCTGATCAGGCCCTACACCCAAACAAGGGCACTGCGTTCATCCACCTCTGGCCTGCTCGCCTCCCTACCACTGAGGAAGTACAGCTCCCGCTCAGCCCAGTCAAAACTGTTCGCTGCTCTGGCCCCCCAATGGTGGAACAAACTCCCTCACGACGCCAGGACAGCAGAGTCAATCACCACCTTCCGGAGACCTGAAACCCCACCTCTTTAAGGAATACCTAGGATAGGATAAGTATTCCCTCCCCCCCCCCTTTAAGATTTAGATGCACTATTGTAAAGTGACTGTTCCACTGGATGTCATAAGGTGAATGCACCAATTTGTAAGTCGCTCTGGATAAGAGCGTCTGCTAAATGACTTAAATGTAAATGTAAATGTTTATGTGTCTATCATGTGATGGTGTACAGGTGTGTTTATGTGTCTATCATGTGATGGTGTACAGGTGTGTTTATGTGTCTATCATGTGATGGTGTACAGGTGTGTTTATGTGTCTATCATGTGATGGTGTACAGGTGTGTTTATGTGTCTATCATGTGATGGTGTACAGGTGTGTTTATGTGTCTATCATGTGATGGTGTACAGGTGTGTTTATGTGTCTATCATGTGATGGTGTACAGGTGTGTTTATGTGTCTATCATGTGATGGTGTACAGGTGTGTTTATGTGTCTATCATGTGATGGTGTACAGGTGTGTTTATGTGTCTATCGTGTGATGGTGTACAGGTGTGTTTATTACAGGTGTGTTTATTACAGGTGTGTTTATGTGTCTATCATGTGATGGTGTACAGGTGTGTTTATTACAGGTGTGTTTATGTGTCTATCATGTGATGGGGTACAGGTGTGTTTATTACAGGTGTGTTTATGTGTCTATCATGTGATGGTGTACAGGTGTGTTTATTACAGGTGTGTTTATGTGTCTATCATGTGATGGTGTACAGGTGTGTTTATTACAGGTGTGTTTATTACAGGTGTGTTTATTACAGGTGTGTTTATTACAGGTGTGTTTATGTGTCTATCATGTGATGGTGTACAGGTGTGTTTATTACAGGTGTGTTTATGTGTCTATCATGTGATGGTGTACAGGTGTGTTTATTACAGGTGTGTTTATTACAGGTGTGTTTATTACAGGTGTGTTTATTACAGGTGTGTTTATTACAGGTGTGTTTATGTGTGATGGTGTACATGTGTGTTTATTACAGGTGTGTTTATTACAGGTGTGTTTATGTGTCTATCATGTGATGGTGTACAGGTGTGTTTATTACAGGTGTGTTTATGTGTCTATCATGTGATGGGGTACAGGTGTGTTTATTACAGGTGTGTTTATGTGTCTATCATGTGATGGTGTACAGGTGTGTTTATTACAGGTGTGTTTATGTGTCTATCATGTGATGGTGTACAGGTGTGTTTATTACAGGTGTGTTTATTACAGGTGTGTTTATGTGTCTATCATGTGATGGTGTACAGGTGTGTTTATTACAGGTGTGTTTATGTGTCTATCATGTGATGGTGTACAGGTGTGTTTATTACAGGTGTGTTTATTACAGGTGTGTTTATTACAGGTGTGTTTATGTGTCTATCATGTGATGGTGTACAGGTGTGTTTATTACAGGTGTGTTTATGTGTCTATCATGTGATGGTGTACAGGTGTGTTTATTACAGGTGTGTTTATTACAGGTGTGTTTATTACAGGTGTGTTTATTACAGGTGTGTTTATTACAGGTGTGTTTATTACAGGTGTGTTTATTACAGGTGTGTTTATTACAGGTGTGTTTATTACAGGTGTGTTTATTACAGGTGTGTTTATTACAGGTGTGTTTATTACAGGTGTGTTTATTACAGGTGTGTTTATTACAGGTGTGTTTATTACAGGTGTGTTTATTACAGGTGTGTTTATTACAGGTGTGTTTATTACAGGTGTGTTTATTACAGGTGTGTTTATTACAGGTGTGTTTATTACAGGTGTGTTTACCACCCTTGGATTTCTTAACATTTTATTGTGTTACAAAGTGGGGTTAAAATGGATTGGAACTGTTTTTGTTGTTGTTGTTGTTGTTGTTTTTGTTGTTGTTGTTGTTGTTGTTGTTATCTACACCTGAAACCCCACCTCTTTAAGGAATACCTAGGATAGGATAAAGTAATCCTTCTACCCCCCCCTTAAAAGATTTAGATGCACTATTGTAAAGTGGCTGTTCCACTGGATGTCATAAGGTGAATGCACCAATGTGTAAGTCGCTCTGGATAAGAGCGTCTGCTAAATGACTTAAATGTAAAATGATGTAAATGATTGGTTTGAGGAGAGGAGATTATTGGTTTGAGGAGAGGAGAGGATTGATTTGAGGAGAGGATTGGTTTGAGGAGAGGATTGGTTTGAGGAGAGGAGAGGATTGATTTGAGGAGAGGATTGGTTTGAGGAGAGGAGAGGATTGGTTTGAGGAGAGGATTGATTTGAGGAGAGAGAGATTGGTTTGAGGAGAGGAGAGGATTGGTTTGAGGAAAGGTTTGAGGAGGATTGGTTTGAGGAAAGGAGAGGGATTGGTTTGAGGAGAGGCAAACTTGGTTTGAAAAGAGGTTGGTTTGATTGGTTTGAGGAAACACAGAGGTTTGAGGAGGGCAAACTAGTGTCGTTCACCATAGACAGTCTCCCAGTGGTCTGTTGCTATTGGCCACTCAAACACATTAGGAAGTATGTCTAGTAAAGGAGCTCCGCCCCTTTTCTCAATCTGACCTTCAGAGGGGGAAAAACACAAAAGTGACCCAGGTTAACTCACAGCTTAAAGGTAGACAACTATTTGGACTTTAATGACTTACTCAATTGAAATGTAATTGACCTCAACAAAACAGACCAGCAGACTCACTCTCATTGGTGCAGGATCTGTAGAGGGTCTTGGCTTTAGTGAGGGCACTGGCCTCCCCCTCCACGCTTCTCTCTAGAACACCTACAAAAATATGATAGAGGTTATAGATTTGCAGCACATCTGTGTTGATGTTTGCTTTTAAACTGAAAATCAAAAAGAGGTTTGGATATGAGTTGAGCTGTGAATGTTGTGAGTAACATGGAGCATGTGAGCTGTGTTATGGAGGACAATGTCCCCCTCAGAGGGACTGTAACATTTCCCTTTAGACCAGACAGAACACAGTCAGACTCTGGGCCAAGGAGCTGTCGGTCTGCTGCTTTTCACCACATAACAAACATTGAGAAACATCACAGAACTGTGGAAACAAAAAAACAAAAAAACAAGCAAGGAAAAAAACAATGCTTTCAATGTGTGGTCATTTCCATGTGGTGGTAACTGTAGACAACATCCATGTGGTGGTAACTGTAGACAACATCCATGTGCTGGTAACTGTAGACAACATCCATGTGGGGGTAACTGTAGACAACATCCATGTGGTGGTAACTGTAGACAACATCCATGTGGTGGTAACTGTAGACAACATCCATGTGGTGGTAACTGTAGACAACATCCATGTGGGGGTAACTGTAGACAACATCCATGTGCTGGTAACTGTAGACAACATCCATGTGCTGGTAACTGTAGACAACATCCATGTGGTGGTAACTGTAGACAACATCCATGTGCTGGTAACTGTAGACAACATCCATGTGCTGGTAACTGTAGACAACATCCATGTGGTGGTAACTGTAGACAACATACATGTGGTGGTAACTGTAGACAACATACATGTGCTGGTAACTGTAGACAACATACATGTGGTGGTAACTGTAGACAACATACATGTGGTGGTAACTGTAGACAACATCCATGTGCTGTAGACAACATCCATGGTAACTGTAGACAACATCCATGTGCTGGTAACTGTAGACAACATCCATGTGCTGGTAACTGTAGACAACATATTGTTATGTGGTATAATAATAATAATAATAATAACAGCTCTCTGTCTCCATTCTTACAGAACAGCTCTCAGCCCCTCTCCATTGGTACAGTAACTGTAGGACAGTAACAGCTCCTGCCCCTGGTAACTTCTAGTAACAGCATCCATTCTTATGGTAACAGCTCTCTGCCCCTCTCCATTCTTATAGTAACAGCTCTCTGCCCCTCCATTCTTATAGTAATAGCTTCTTATTCTTATAGTAACAGCTCTCTGCCCCTCTCCATTCTTACAGTAACAGCTCTCTGCCCCTCTCCATTCTTACAGTAACAGCTCTCTGCCCCTCTCCATTCTTATAGTAACAGCTCTCTGCCCCTCTCCATTCTTACAGTAACAGCTCTCTGCCCCTCTCCATTCTTATAGTAACAGCTCTCTGCCCCTCCATTCTTATAGTAACAACTCTTCATTTCTACAGTAACAGCTCTCTGCCCCTCTCCATTCTTATAGTAACAGCTCTCTGCCCCTCTCCATTCTTATAGTAATAGCCCTCTGCCCCTCTCCATTCTTATAGTAACAGCTCTCTGCCCCTCTTATCGTCCATTCTTATAGTAACAGCTCTCTGCCCCTCTCCATTCTTATAGTAACAGCTCTCTGCCCCTCTCCATTCTTATAGTAACAGCTCTCTGCCCCTCTCCATTGTTATAGTAACAGCTCTCTGCCCCTCTCCATTCTTATAGTAACAGTTCTCTGCCCCAATCGTTCTTCATTCTTACAGTAACAGCTCTCTGCCCCTCTCCTTTGTTATAGTAACAGCTCTCTGCCCCTCTCCATTCTTATAGTAACAGTTCTCTGCCCCACAGTAACAGCTCTCTGCCCTCTCTCTCCATTCGTATAGTAACAGCTCTCTGCCCTCTATCTTCTTTCTTACAGTAACAGCCCTCTGCCATCTTTCTCTCTCTATTTTTACAGTAACAGCTCTCTGTCATCTCACCTCTCAGTCTTCCTCTTTCCCTCTTCCTCAAATCCTCTCGTCATCCCCTGGTTTGGTTAGGACAGAACCCCTGCAGTCTCATTACCTAGTGGGCACACTATTTATGTGCTCATGCAATGTTAATGAAGCGCTGGGTTAGGAAACCTTCATAGGGCGCTTCCTGCCAAAGGGCGCAGATCATGTGTGTGATTGGATTAACAACTGGATGTGGGGAAGAGAGAGGGGGGGGGATTCTGTTTGGATTAAAGACCACCTGATGCTCGTGTGGCAAACACCCCTTTAAATACAAGTTCACCTACTTTGGAAGCTTTCAGGGCTTCTTTTTACTTTTGGGGGGAAATAACAGCGGAGGAGATATTTTTGATGTCTTTTTCAACCCTGCGGTTCTGTCACTCTTACGGTGCTGTGGTTAAACTCCTGAGACCCAGAACACATATACGTGAGCACGCGCACACACACACACACACACACACACACACACACACACACACACACACACACACACACACACACACACACACACACACACACACACACACACACACACACACACACACACACACACACACACACACACACTTAAACAATGTGACCTTATCTGGGCCCCAACCTCAGAGCCCATCCTGATAAAAAAAGGAACTACACAGGAAGTATGTCTCCCCAGAGCCAATCCCTCTGTGTATATGTATTCAGCACAGAACACTGCAGAGCCCCTCTGGCCTCAAATCCACCACATGGACTCAACTAGGGTACATACAACTGGAAACAGCTGCATTGTTGCTGAAGAGCTGAATATGGAGCACAGATCTAGTGCTGTCTGACCTCTGTGATGTCATAAGATTTCTGACTTAGACATTCTTTCAAAACCTCTGTGATGTCATAAGATGCCTGATGCCTTGTTCGAATCTCCGACAACTGGGAATTTGGGACTGGATTTTGATTTATTTCAACGGTCATCCAACTCGGGAACTCTGGCCTCTTTCTAGAGTATTTTTCCTGAGGTCCCAGTTGTCTTAAATTTGGCACATTCTGTCACACCCTCTATGACCTACATAGCATGTATGACAGACAGTAATGTCATGAGATGCCTGACAGACAGTCTGTAATGTAACATGTGAGATGCCTGACAGACAGTCTGTAATGTAACATTTAGTAATGTCATGAGATGCCTGACAGACAGTCTGTAATGTAACATTTAGTAATGTCATGAGTAACATTTAGTGCCTGACAGACAGTCTGTAATGTAACATTTAGTAATGTCATGAGATGCCTGACAGACAGTCTGTAATGTAACATTTAGTAATGTCATGAGATGCCTGACAGACAGTCTGTAATGTAACATTTAGTAATGTCATGAGATGCCTGACAGACAGTCTGTAATGTAACATTTAGTAATGTCATGAGATGCCTGACAGACAGTCTGTAATGTAACATTTAGTAATGTCATGAGATGCCTGACAGACAGTCTGTAATGTAACATTTAGTAATGTCATGAGATGCCTGACAGACAGTCTGTAATGTAACATTTAGTAATGTCATGAGATGCCTGACAGACAGTCTGTAATGTAACATTTAGTAATGTCATGAGATGCCTGACAGACAGTCTGTAATGTAACATTTATGAGATGCCTGACAGACAGTGTCATCTGTAATGAGATGCCTGACAGACAGTCTGTAATGTAACATTTAGTAATGTCATGAGATGCCTGACAGACAGTCTGTAATGTAACATTTAGTAATGTCATGAGATGCCTGACAGACAGTCTGTAATGTAACATTTAGTAATGTCATGAGATGCCTGACAGACAGTCTGTAATGTAACATTTAGTAATGTCATGAGATGCCTGACAGACAGTCTGTAATGTAACATTTAGTAATGTCATGAGATGCCTGACAGACAGTCTGTAATGTAACATTTAGTAATGTCATGAGATGCCTGACAGACAGTCTGTAATGTAACATTTAGTAATGTCATTGCCTGACAGACAGTCTGTAATGTAACATTTAGTAATGTCATGAGATGCCTGACAGACAGTCTGTAATGTAACATTTAGTAATGTCATGAGATGCCTGACAGACAGTCTGTAATGTAACATTTAGTAATGTCATGAGATGCCTGACAGACAGTCTGTAATGTAACATTTAGTAATGTCATGAGATGCCTGAACAGAATGTCATGTCTGTAATGTAACATTTAGTAATGTCATGAGATGCCTGACAGACAGTCTGTAATGTAACATTTAGTAATGTCATGAGATGCCTGACAGACAGTCTGTAATGTAACATTTAGTAATGTCATGAGATGCCTGACAGACAGTCTGTAATGTAACATTTAGTAATGTCATGAGATGCCTGACAGACAGTCTGTAATGTAACATTTAGTAATGTCATGAGATGCCTGACAGACAGTCTGTAATGTAACATTTAGTAATGTCATGAGATGCCTGACAGACAGTCTGTAATGTAACATTTAGTAATGTCATGAGATGCCTGACAGACAGTCTGTAATGTAACATTTAGTAATGTCATGAGATGCCTGACAGACAGTCTGTAATGTAACATTTAGTAATGTCATGAGATGCCTGACAGACAGTCTGTAATGTAACATTTAGTAATGTCATGAGATGCCTGACAGACAGTCTGTAATGTAACATTTAGTAATGTCATGAGATGCCTGACAGACAGTCTGTAATGTAACATTTAGTAATGTCATGAGATGCCTGACAGACAGTCTGTAATGTAACATTTAGTAATGTCATGAGATGCCTGACAGACAGTCTGTAATGTAACATTTAGTAATGTCATGAGATGCCTGACAGACAGTCTGTAATGTAACATTTAGTAATGTCATGAGATGCCTGACAGACAGTCTGTAATGTAACATTTAGTAATGTCATGAGATGCCTGACAGACAGTCTGTAATGTAACATTTAGTAATGTCATGAGATGCCTGACAGACAGTCTGTAATGTAACATTTAGTAATGTCATGAGATGCCTGACAGACAGTCTGTAATGTAACATTTAGTAATGTCATGAGATGCCTGACAGACAGTCTGTAATGTAACATTTAGTAATGTCATGAGATGCCTGACAGACAGTCTGTAATGTAACATTTAGTAATGTCATGAGATGCCTGACAGACAGTCTGTAATGTAACATTTAGTAATGTCATGAGATGCCTGACAGACAGTCTGTAATGTAACATTTAGTAATGTCATGAGATGCCTGACAGACAGTCTGTAATGTAACATTTAGTAATGTCATTTAGTCATGTCATGAGATGCCTGACAGACAGTCTGTAATGTAACATTTAGTAATGTCATGAGATGCCTGACAGACAGTCTGTAATGTAACATTTAGTAATGTCATGAGATGCCTGACAGACAGTCTGTAATGTAACATTTAGTAATGTCATGAGATGCCTGACAGACAGTCTGTAATGTAACATTTAGTAATGTCATGAGATGCCTGACAGACAGTCTGTAATGTAACATTTAGTAATGTCATGAGATGCCTGACAGACAGTCTGTAATGTAACATTTAGTCATGTCATGAGATGCCTGACAGACAATTCATGCGGTAAAGAGGTCAATCAAACTCTTTGTTCATGACACGAGTCATTTTTCCAACAATTGTTTACAGGCAGATTATTTCACTTATAATTCACCGTATCACAATTCCAGTGTGTCAGAAGTTTACATACACTAAGTTGACTGTGCCTTTAAACGGCTTGGAAAATTCCAGAAAACGATGTCATGGCTTTAGAAGCTTCTCATAGGCTAATTGACATGATTTGAGTCAATTGTAGGTGTACCTGTGGATGTATTTCAAGGCCTACCTTCAAACTCAGTGCCTCTGTGCTTGAAATCATGGGAAAATCAAAGAAATCAGCCAAGACTTCAGAATGTCCTGGTTCATCCTCGGAAACAATTTCTAAGTGCCTGAAGGGACCACATTCGTCTGTACAAACAATAGTACGCAAGTATAAACACCATGGGACCACACAGCCGTCATACCGCTCAGGAAGGAGACGTGTTCTGTCTCCTAGAGATGAAGGTACATTGGTGCGAAAAGTGCAAATCAATCCCAGAACAACAGCAAAGGACCTTGTGACGATGCTGGAGGAAACAGGTACAAAACTATCTATTTCCACAGTAAAACGAGTCCTATATCGACATAACCTGAAAGGCCGCTCAGCAAGGAAGAAGCCACTGCTCCAAAACGCCCATAAAAAAGCCAGACTACGGTTTGCAACTGCACATGGGGACAAAGATTGTACTTTTTGGATAAATGACTTCTGGTCTGATGAAACAAAATAGAACTGTTTGGCCATAATGACCATCATTATGTTTGGAGGAAAAAGGGGGAGGCTTGCAAGCCGAAGAACACCATCCAAACCGTGAAGCACGGGGGTGGCAGCATCATGTTGTTAGGTTGCTTTGCTGCCGGAGGGACTGGTGCACTTCACAAAATAGATGGCATCATGAGGGGAAGAATATGTGAATATATTGAAGCAACATCTCCAGACATCAGTCAGGAAGCTTGGTCGCAAATGGGTCTTCCAAATGGACAATGACCCCAAGCATACTTCCAAAGTTGTGCTAAAATAGCTTAAGGACAACAAAGTCAAGGTATTGGAGTGGCCATTACAAAGCTCTGACCTCAATCCCATAGAAAATTTGTAGGCAGAACAGAAAAACCTTGTGCGAGCAAGGAGGCCTACAAACCTGACTCAGTTACACCAGCTCTGGCAGGAGGAATGGGCCAAAATTCACCCAATTTATTGTGGGAAGCTTGTGGAAGGCTACCTTAAGCGTTTGACCCAAGTTAAACAATTTAAAGACAATGCTACCAAATACTACTTGAATATGTAAACTTCTGACCCACTGGGAATGTGATGAAATAAATAAAAGCTGAAATAAATAATTATCTCTACTATTATTCTGACCTTTCACAATCTGAAAATACAGTGATGAGCCGAACTGACCTAAAACAGGGAATTTTACTAGGATTAAAAGTCAGGAATTGTGAAAAACTGAGTAATGTATTTGGCTAAGGTGTATGTAAACTTCTGACTTCAACTGTATATATATATATATAATTTGTATATGTCCACTGTAAACATGAATCACGGCAAGTCGGTTCCTGTTTCAGTCATGTATTTGGTCACGTTCACGTGGGTCAAACTAAACAAACAATGATTGGTTGACGATAGAACCTCCCACTATGTAGAAAATGGCTGCAGGGTGAACTTGTTATTGGGCAAATGCAGAAACTTGCAGTCGACTGCAGACAAAAGTGATCCGCTCAAACTCGTCCACTGTCTGACCCTTTGTGATGTCTCTGACAGACATGGGGCTTGTTCGACATTGCAGCTCAGAGTGCAAGCGACTGAGAACTGACTCACAAATCACCTTGCATCATAAATAACTACTCATTATTATTTGTAGATCAGTCAGTCACCATTTGCCCACAATGCATCATGGATTTGATGCTGTTGAACACAGCCACTGTCACGTCACTGCTGTCCGATTGACAGACTCCGCTGAACCTTTGTGATATGATGTCACAGCTGTCTGTCTGTAGACATTGGGAACTCTGACAAATACAAGGTCAAATCATGACGTCAGTGATCTTCAGGTCAGAAAGTCAGAGTTCTAGAAAGAGGCTAAAATTCCAAGTTGGAATTTTGAGTTGGATGTAGAATTCCGAGTTTTCCAGCCATTGTGTCTCAATATAATGTTCCATCAGTAAGTAGTGAGTAGATCTGTTTCTCATAAAGCTAGTCACAGCAGTCATAGAGGGCAGCGTCACGCAGGGTTTAGACCTTCTCACAGAGATCACAACCATATGTCAACCCCCCCCATTTCCTTATACGTCTCTCTCCATAAACAAGGTATAATTAAAAAGCTCACAGTCAATTGGGCAAATGATTGCCCAGTATGCCATACCTGAAACAAAGCAGAGATGTAAAACTATCCCTGTGGTTAAGTGTCGAGAGCAGTGCCTTATTAAACCCGTCACATGGTTTCCATTCAGAACAGTTTGTGCATTCACTACCGGTCAAAAGTTTTAGAACGCCTACTCATTCAAGGGTTTTTCTGTATTTTGACTATTTTCTACATTGTAGAATAATAGTGAAGACATCAAAAACTATGAAATAACACATATGGAATCATGTAGTAAACAAAAAACTGTTACACAAATGAAAATATATGTTATATTTGAGATTCTTCAAGTAGCCACCCTTTGACAGCTTTGCACACTCTTGGCATTCTCTCAACCAGCTTCATGAGGGAGTCCCCTGGAATGCATTTCAATTAACAGCTGTGCCTTCTTTAAAGTTAATTTGTGGAATTTCTTTCCTCT